>NC_136518.1:86705624-86803124 GCF_053919585.1 Euprymna scolopes
AAATAAATCCTGAAAAAAATCAAACTAAATTTACATTTTATTCTACAAAGATAACAACTGATTCTCGTCCATCGATTACTTCTAATCATGATTTGTATTAGAGATTTGGTGGATATCGAACTCTTATAGAACATACACGTTTTATTCAAATAGAATGAACCGATTACATGACATATTGATTCAGTCAACCAGCATCCGCATAGACCATTTTAAAGAGGAATTTTCTCAGTTGTGAACAACTCCGACATCATTGCTGTCAATCTTCCAGTGGTTCTTCTTGTGAAAATATTATATTATATTATATTCCTTATATTTTCTTTGATTTTTAAAAAATCAGAGAAAATATAAGGAAACTACAGAAGCATATAGTCAAAAACATCATACAAGATTACAACATGTGTATATATCTATCTGTATAGATGTTGGCAACCTTACGTCGCGTTGTTCCCTGGAAACGTACAGTTTATTGTCAAAATGGCGCCAAAAAAAGGTTTTCAGTTCTGTTAACTTATCCCAGCGCAGATACTATCCTCTCACACTTATGAAATTCGACGATAGTTTAAACTATTTAAAGACGACAGTGGTGTCTTTGCACGGATAGGAAGACATGAGTTGCGGAGGAAGAAGTGGCAAGAATCTTGACCTTTACTCCTGATCTTAAATGGAACACGTACATCAAATCTGTTGCCAAGGCCGCTGGAAAAATGGTGGGATCTTTCTATCGATCCGGTAAATATCTCACTGATGATGCTATTCTCTATCTATATAAGAGCCAGGTACGTCCAAGGATGGAATACTGTTGCCACATCTGGGCAGAAGCTGCTAGAAAGGACTTGTTCTGCCTTGATAGAGTTCAAAATAGACTTCGTAGCCTCGTAGGAGATGTCCTTTTCTCTTCCTTGCAACCTCTATCCCACAGAAGAGATGTTGCGAGTTTGTCTCTGATGTATCGTTATTTTCAAGGAAAGTGTTCAACTGAGCTTCAATCTATGGTCCCCCCCTCGCCAAACTTTCACAAGAAACACTCGTCTAGCTGTAAACACTATCAATAATTCCCCCCCCACTCTTTATCTGTGCCTAAACCTAAACGTAGATTCCATGAACAAAGCTTCTTTCTTAGAACTGCACGCCTGTGGAATTGTCTTCCGTTTTCCTGCTTTCCGGCTGACTACAATATGGTTGCGTTCAAGTCTAACGTAAATAAGTTCTTGATGAGCCGTTCCATATAAGTTATCAAATTTACTAAATTTTCATTACTAATGATTACTATATTGTCCAATGTCTACTGTACACTCTTTAACCCTTATCCTTGAGTGGCCTCTTGGCCTTGATAAGTGTTGATGCCTATGTAAAAAAAAAATCTGTGCTGTGTTCTGTATCCACGAAAGTCCGCAGACATAGTTAGGCATGAGTTTGTGATCTGGCATATATTCAAAAGATGGTCATATTTCAAACCTTACAGACAACGTCACTTGCCGATCATAAGGGAAATACTTTCAGGCTTTCATACTCCTTCTTTTACTATTAAACCAGGCGTAGAGCTGCGATCACAGGGACTCAACGAGAAACCCTCCAATATTTGACCCTGTTTCCTGACTAGGGCAATAAACGCCGTTCCCCACTCCCGTCTCATTTACATCCCCTAAAACTGGGTATCTTGGGGATTCTTGAATGCCATATATATCGGTGTAGTTGGACTGATCCGCTTTTGTCTGACAGGTTGAGGCTACTGGTTTAACATTTTGTCTGTTTGTTATGGGGTTAAATGGTTGCAAGAACGAAGGAACACAGGATTTTTATGAAACGAACATGCAGTCACATAGATTACAGGCAAAGCGAGTTGAGCAATACCATTCCTCAACGGTGGGGCGTATGCATCCGACCTCCTTGGTCGCGTAACAATCTATGACTCCTGGGTACCGGAACTATACCGGAAGTGACGTCACCAGAGGAAGTGCCGTCATAAGATAGTTCATTGAGGGGCGTCTCCAACACTGCTGTATTCCATGTTTGAAAGATGTTTATATTTCAAACCATACAGACAACATCATTTATCAGTAAGAACAAAACGTAATAAATGGAATATTATATTTGATCTTTTTTATTTGTGTTGCTTTTCACTCATAATCTTTACTGAAGACGTGCGAAGTGTAGTCGAATGAACTATTTTAATGGCATTTTTAATGGAATTTTTTAAATGAGGACTGATTGTTTGTATTACTTGTTTTGATTGGACTACTGTTCTCATTTTGAGTGTAATTTGTGCAACGTTTCGGTCGATGAATACTTCGACCTTCGTCAGGCATGTTAGTTACCATCTTGGAAAAGAAAGGAGAAAAGTTACTGGCTCCATAGATGGTTTCATATTCATAGAGTTGTTTTTATGTTTTTCACCTGGTTTCGTATGTGTAAAAAAAAATTTTGACTGACAATGTGAGGTAACTCTAATAAAGTATGACAGTATCTGCCGTTTACCGTTGACATTTTAATGGCGTATTGCATCAATTTTCAAAGACTGTCACAAAATAAATAAACTTTATACTAATGGTCAATTATTGGTTTATTTTCTGAATGACGGATTCTCAGCAAAAAAGTTTTCAGCGTTCTCGAGTCCACGCGATTAAATTCACTTGCAAAAATGCAGTATGCTTTTAAAAGGCAATTCCTCTTTAATGCTCTTTCGCATAAGGAAATTCGACAGTTGTCTAAACAGTTTCAAGTGTGTTTATATGAAGAAAAAAGTCTATAACGATCACAATTTTCAGACAGACAATTAATGAGAATTTGTGCTATTTCTGAGCTGTCCAACATAGTTCACAAATCAAACCAATTGTGAGCTTCTGATTCCTCTATCCACGATATCCTGACGTTTTTTCAAAAGACTTCTATGATTTAAAACTTGCGTTGCTCATACACTTTATCAATAATCATACACTTTATCAATAATCATACACTTTATTGATAATCACACACTTTATCGATAATCATACACTTTATCGATAATGATAAGAGAAAACAGTATGGATTTTGCAATTCGATTCGTGTTTGGGTTGGGAGTCTTAAATCTCATTGTGTAACTTTTTTCTAGTGAGTGATACGTAAAACATCGCGTTTATGTTCGACTGCTATTGACTAAACCTTATGACATTATGAAGGCGGGCTCCCTCTATCGTGCTAGAAGACTACTTACGCATGAGAGTACTCTGCACCTCTACAAGGCCGCCATTCATCCATGCATAGAGTATTATTGCCAAATCTACCACTAGTCTCTTCCTCTTGGATAAGGTACAAAAAAGAGTTTCAAATCCGCTTTGTCAACTAGGTTCCAACACCTGTCCCATCGCCGCAATGTCGTTTCCCTGTGCCTGTTTTAACGCATTTTAATGGAATGCGCTCGGATGAACTCATTGCACATATCCCCGACAGATTCGCCTAGCAACAAAATCTAACCCCTTCACTGTTGACGTCCCTAAATGGCTAAAAGCTTTCTGTTCTAATAGCTTCTCCCTCGAACCGCTTGACTTTGGAATTCCCTTCCTGCTACCTGCTTCCCAAACTGTACTAAGGCATGATCCTAATTAGTAGCCCCTTACGTCCAAGTGGTGATATGCCTTGTTTGGAGGTAACATATCTAATGAAACAGTGCGCTCTATTGGTAACATAACGCATAGGGGAGCGTGTGGGAAAATCGGGAGCAGCCGTATGATAACTGACGAGCGAAAATATTAGCAGTAGCAGCCGTTAAAACATGTACGCAAATTGGTAAGTGTGCACGCGCTGACGTTACGGGAAGAAGAAGAAGAGAAAAAGAAAGAAAAACGGACAGCATGTGGTCAAACAAGAGATGAAAATTGCATGCTGGGAAGGATAGACGCGTGAAATCGAGGGCGAGAACGTGTTAGATAAAGATGGCATAAAGTGACTGGGGCAGAGACTTTTAAAAAGGTATGTGTGTGCGAAAAGAATTTGACAAGATAGTGAAATACGTTGCTTCGGAAGAACCACGAATAAATGTAATTCTATTTGCAATTAAATAGAAATGCCGTGTCGGATTTCTTTTCCTGTTTTATTTGTTCCTTTGTGACGGTGCCAGACAACGTGTGGGCCCGAGTGGTTGAAATGGAACAACATGGTTCGAATGTAACGGCCACATTACGCATCTAGCAACAATAGCAATCCTCGCAATATTATATTGATGTTGTTCATGTTGTAACTAATCGCCATATTAAACATTTGTAAGGCAGGAAATAAAATTTGACTGCAGAATATAATTTTACTGATATTTTCTATTGCTTTTCGTTATTAAAATTCATATAACGAGATCGATACACTCTTTTTGAATAACTCTATAGAATAAAATAAGGTGTACTGCTCACTGCCCAGTGTACATATTGAAATCACAACCTTCAAATTGTAACGTGCGTAGCGTCGCAGGAAGTACCAAACAAGACTAAATAAATCCAACACGGCTTTTCTTTGTTTTAACACAAGTCGTTTATTACCGTTCTTCTTTCTCCCCGTGTTGACACCAGCTTAAAGTTTCTCACATACCACTGCGAGGCCATATGTCCATTTCACCTACTGCCGCGTTTTTTCTTTTTGCTCCACTACACACCGACCGTAGACAGCCATTTATTGACTTCGACTTTACACATCCATTTTTTTTCGACCGCGCCTAACTTTGCCCGACCACGCGGTGTCCTTTTTTCTTTTTCATCTCACACACTTCCTAATTTGCATATGTTCTTTTTTGTTCAGCATATTGCTGATATTTTCTCACGCGCTCATACGCGTTCTGTTATAAAATAACCAATTAAAATATTGCTTTTATTAGTTCATGCGCTGGAATCCCTGTTCAAGATGATATAATGCAAGTTAGTAAAACAAAGCCACCTAGTATTTGCCATAAAAATAAACAATAAATGATTTGCTGCTATTTGCAACATTTATTCAACAAATGAGTTTACCCAATTCCGTCAAAAATTAGGGGAAAAAATCATGCGTCGCTGTCATTATACATGTTGGAGTGACGGTGGTCAAGTAGTTAAGGAAAAGGACTGACGACCTTGGTATTCCAAGTTCGTTCCCTAAAAATCAATTTCACTTACGATGTTCGTAACCTTGCGTGCTTCCTTGCTTAAATACCCGATGTCTTCGTAGAAAGAATTCTGATTAGAAAAATATCGGGAAACTAATGCCAACATTAGAATCTTCGGATTCATACGTTATGAGTATGATTATACTTATTATTTATCTATTTATTTTTTACTCATCGACGTTGCCCGGGATTGAATGATGATCAACGAATGTTTCCCACGCTCATATTTTTATCATCATTGAAATCGACAATTTCTCAATCAACTCGATTGATTGTCCGCTCTAGCTGGGGACTCATCGCAGTGCATCGGGAGGAAGCTAACATGCTACTGCCAGTGACTAATTCACAATATACGGTCATGGTCAAAATTATGAAGCACCTATAAAAATCTTAGATAATTGTTTAAACCTACGCATTTAAAGGTTAAGAATTGTACAGTAAACAGTTGAGAGCAATAAAGTATTTATTTGCTTTAAATCCTTCTTTAATGGTTTTAGTTGAGTTTCATATTGAATTTATTCGAATATTCAAAATGATTTATTGTCATGCTAAAAGTTGTTTCTTATTTTTCAGGTAATATTTTGGTTCCTGCCAGTGCTATAATAGTATATTTAATTGAAAATGCCCCGAAATAAGCAGCTTTTTAAGAGATTAAAAGGGCACAGATCTAACTTTACCTGGTGAAGGGTATTCTCAGGTAGAAATTGTCAGGATGATGGAATGTTCAAGGAAGGGAATTCAAACAATGATTAAAAGGTACAAGGAAACAAAATTCTGCTAGATCTACAGCAGATGGGCTTACAGTTATATCTCATAGGATTAGCGAATCTCTCGACGGAGGCAGCCTTTCTAGAGCAATTGCTCTTGACATATCTAAGGCTTCTGATAGGGTATGGCATAAAGGTTTACTTCGCAAGAACATGTCTTCTCAATTATTAAATCATTTCTTTCTGATAGGTTCATAAGAGTGGTAGTTGATGGGCAAAAATCAGAAGCTCACAGTATTAATGCTGAAGTCCCTCAGGGGTCCATCCCGGGCCCAACTCTTTACCTGATCTACATTTATGATCTTCCAAATGACATCGTTACATCATTTGTAGACAATTATGCTGATGACACTACCATTTATGGTAGCACATCTAAGACAGTAAACGACCAAGTTATCTCCGATTCTCTCTTCTCTGATATTGAACACGTGGTACAATGGGGAAAGGAGTGGCTAGTTACTTTTAATGCATCTAAAACCAAGCTTCTCTCTTTAAATCATCAACGTTCTGATCCCCATCTGGCATGCATCAATTGAAATGAATGGCTCTCGTCTTGAGGAGGCCTCAAGTTTTGACAAGCTTCTGGGTTTGACCTTTACTCCTGATCTTAAATGAGACTCGTACATTAAATATGTTGCCAAGGCCGCTGGAAAAATGATGGGATCCTTCTATCGATCCAGTAGATATCTCACTTCTGTTCTATCTATATAAGAGCCAGGTACGTCCAAGAATGGAATACTGTTGCACATCTGGGCAGGAGCTGCTATAAAAGACTTGTCCTGCCTTGATAGAGTTCAAAATAGACTTCGTAGCCTCGTAGGAGAGATGTTGCGAGTTTATCTCTGCTGTATCGTTATTTTCATGGAAGGTGTTCGACCTGTCAAACTTTCACAAGAAACACTCGTTTAGCTGAAAACACTATCAATAATTCCCCCAGTCTTTATCTGTGCCTAAACCTAAACGTAGATTCCATAAACAAAGCTTCTTTCTTAGAACTGCACGCCTGTGGAATTGTCTTCCGTTTTCCTGCTTTCCAGCTGACTACAATATGGTTATCTTAGTGTCTAACGTAAACAAGTTCTTGATTAGCCGTTCCACTTGGTAACAAATTTACCGAATTTCCATTTACTAATGAATACTATATTGTCCAGTTTCTACTGTACACTCTTTAACCCTTATCCTCGAGTGGCCGCTTGGCCTTGGTAATTGGTGATGCCTATGTAAAATTCAGAAAAAGACAAAGCCGTAAAAAGTTTACAACCGCCAGGGAAGACAGATCTTTAAAATAGCCCCCTATTGCAGATAGGAAGAACATTTCTTCAGAGCTTGCCACTGAACTTTAGGAGGATGCAAACAAAAGCATATCAACTCGAATAGTGAGAAGAAGGTTATTAAAAGCGGGATTAAAAGGTTATTAAAAGCGGGATTAAAAGGTTATTAAAAGCGGGATTAAAAGGTTATTAAAAGCGGGATTAAAAGGTTATGATAAGCGGGATTAAAAGGTTATTAAAAGCGGGATTAAAAGGTTATTAAAAGCGGGATTAAAAGGTTATTAAAAGCGGGATTAAAAGCGGGATTAAAAGGTTATTAAAAGCGGGATTAAAAGGCTATTAAAAGCGGGATTAAAAGGGTGCAAAGCAAAGGAAGAATCCATACTTGCCTCAGACCAACAAGAAAAAGAAACGACTGGAATTCGCCAAAGAAAACCAAAAAAACAAACAAACAAAACATGAGAATTAGACACCTCATGATTTGGGCCAAAAGTGTTTGGTATGACGAAAGTAACTTAGAGATAAGTAAACAGCTTTTATTTCGTAAACTTTGAAAGGAACAATGGAAATTTTCATGTGAATACACATCCATAACATCTATTCAAAAATTGTAGCAAATTTCATTTCTTTTGCATCAGATGGAGCGAGTTATGATCGCCGTAGGGAAGGAGAGGAATTTCATCCTGATTGTGTTGGTCCAACGGTCAAATTTGGAGGAGGAAGTGTAATGGTTTGGGGCTGCGTGGCTTCTTCAGTCACTGGACTGTTGAGGGCAGAATGAACGCCACATTTTATATTAACATGCTGGACCAGGTTTACCAAAACTCTTTGACTTAAATACTTAATAATAGCATTCCAAGTGATGTAATCTTCCAACAAGAAAATGCCCCATACCATACGTCAAAAGTATTAATGGGTTGGTTTGAGAAAAAATGGATTACAGTGATGAAGTGGCCCCCTCAATCCCTAGACCTAAATCCCATTGACATTTTGTGGTCCCAACTGAGGAAAAGAGTGAGAATGCACAAATGTTCATCAAAAAATAAATTAGAGACCAAACTTCATGAACAGTGGCAAAAAATAGAACCTGCCATCTGCAACAATTTAGTCAATAATATGCAAGAAAGAATAAAAACTGTTATAAAGACAAAAGTAGGAAATGCCAAATATTGTTGTTAAAATAGATTTATTAATATTTACTCCAATATTCTTAATCTAAGTTTGAATCATAATTTCAATTTTTCATTGGTGCTTCATAATTTTGACCATAGCTGTATTGTATTCTGCATTGCACTGAAGAGAAATTACTGTTGATTTTATATAATTATTTTTATATATAATGGTTTGAATTAAAATTTAAAATGCAAACGTAAAGCATCATACTATGCCCCACTTATTTTTTTAAATTTCCAACGACTTTTTCATACACATAACTTTATATATATATATATATATATATATATATATATATATATATATATATATATATATATATATATATATATACTTGCAAAAATACTCGTCGTTGACTGGGTTCAAAAACAGCATACAGAAAATGGACTCTGATTTATTGAAGTATGATAGGTTATGAAAAGGGAGGGTTGTAAAGAGATAGCTTCGAATTCGGGTGTATCAAAACCAAAGCAAAATATGATGAAAGTAAAAATAAAATAGATAAACCCCATAATTTATTATTCCATACCTGTTCACACTGAAACACTTATCGCAATATTCTGTGGATCTATATTAAAAAACCTTGTTAAACATTGTGACATATTTCCATTCTATGGAGGTCAGGGGCGAACGAACACCCCATAATTTTATCATACCATATTTCTTAAAACTAAAACATAATTATCAAAGTATACTTAGGCAGATAGATATGAAAAGTCTTTATTAAAGTTTGTGCCTATTTCCATTCTATGGAGGCCAGGCGCGAACGCAGACCCCACAATTTTATTATACCATCCCTATTTAAGTTAAAACATACTTATCAAAGTATTCTTATGTACATCTATACCAAAAACACTTGTAAACAGTTTTTTTTAAATTTTTAAATTTTATATTTCCATACTTTGTGGACTAGGCGCGAACGCAGACCCCACAATTTTTATGAACCACCGTTCTGCAGGATCAAACATACCCATTTCTGTGTCTCGATACATCTATATAGGAGCCTATTCGTGACCAGACGCATACACACACATCTATACACACACAAACACACAGACAGACAGACGTCCAACTTTATATATATATATATATATATATATATATATATATATAGTCTAAGCCCTTGGAAAAGATTAAAGTTGAACCCTATTTAAGTGAATTGAGAAAAGACGGTCATTTTATATACATGCATCATTCAATAATCCTGTTTGTAGAATACCCTTAAAACCGTTGATTATGACAGACCTGCTTCTATGGTTATACGCTTCCAAAGACTCTTGATTTACACATATTTAAAGACTATTTCCTTGTGGCCGAAGGGAAAACACTAGTCAGCCAAGCAAAGGTTACAAAACTTGAGGAGATTCGAGTCTCCCGACCAGTAGTATTCATCACTTTCTGCACAGATGATCAGGTAAGCATGAAACACTAGTTTCTGTGAGTATAAAAATTAACAGAGTAGTCGTTATATAATCGATTCTACTGTAACCAAATGCAACCGGGCTTTCAATTAGAAGAAAAGGCAATATAAAATATTATCCAAAGATATGGTTCCCCAACCAACAACAATAAGATTAAACTTATCAAAATTGAAAACCCAAAAGCTAGTAGTAAAAAACAATACCTCCCATATCCATAAGTCACTAGAACGAACCCACATCAACTAATAGTTCAAATGTCCCAATAAAACAAATAGTTATGTCACGTAGCGATACCATGCATAATATAGAATCAAGTGCAATATTATAACAGTTACAAAAACATAACTGCCCCTAATTCTAAGTTAGAGAAATTCTTGTCAGCAACACAAAAACAATACACTACGAAACCAACGCCAAGAAATTAAAAATACTTGAAGCTATATACATTAAAACGCAAAATCTTGCTTTTAATCAAATCACATTCCAACCCAGCAAAAAACGCACTCAAATTCCTATCATAACCCCTACCACCTACCTGACCAATCCCTGACCACAGAACTGGGCACCCCTCTCTTCCACACTGGGCACTACAGGACGCATTCACTGCTGCTACTATATACAAAAAACTTCCTTTTTCGTAAAAATATTCACACAGCCCTCCTGACGATGTATTATTTGAACGACTAAAAGCAAAGTTCGAACTACACTTGGAACTTATGTTAATTCTTTCGATCTATATACTAAAATAATCATCAGAAAAATTGAAAATATAAAAAAGGTCTAATCAAACGGAAGCTTTTTGTTATCTTTTACAAGGTGTGTTTAAATGAAAGAATGCTGTATATATATATATATATATATATATATATATATATATATATATATATATGAAAGTTTAAATGAAAGAATGCTGTATATATATATATATATGCTGTATATATGGTGTGTTTAAATGAAAGAATGCTGTATATATGGTGTGTTTAAATGAAAGAATGCTGTATATATATATGCTGTATATATGGTGTGTTTAAATGAAAGAATGCTGTATATATATATATATATGCTGTATAATGGTTTGTTTAAATGAAAGAATGCTGTATATATGGTGTGTTTAAATGAAAGAATGCTGTATATATGGTGTGTTTAAATGAAAGAATGCTGTATATATGGTGTGTTTAAATGAAAGAATGCTGTATATATGGTGTGTTTAAATGAAAGAATGCTGTATATATGGTGTGTTTAAATGAAAGAATGCTGTATATATGGTGTGTTTAAATGAAAGAATGCTGTATATATGGTGTGTTTAAATGAAAGAATGCTGTATATATATATATGAAAGTTTAAATGAAAGAATGCTGTATATATATATATATACAGAGAGAGAGAGAGAGAGAGAGAGAGAGAGCGAGATACAGAGGCTCCTTCAGTCTTTGACAGACTATGGATACCCACGAAGGGTTTCCTGCGCCTGAACTTTTTGTGGCAGGAGGTGCGCAATCTCCACCCACACTTCTCCTTAGTCGACATTGTTAAATACCAGTGGCAAATGAAGTGTATGTACAAGACGATTGGAAACCAATGCCGAGATAAGCGGAGAGCATATACAGCGTTTAGAATTCCCAAATGGTCACCCATCTAATACTGACCAGGCTCAACGTTGCTTAGCTTCGGTGATCTGTCAACGCGATTATGCCGCATTATATATATATATATATATATATATATATATATATATATATATATATATATATATATATATAAATTCAAGATCAGATGATTCGATCTCTATCCATATGAAAAGAGCGTACCCACCCACCTTCGATTTATCTCAATACAATAAATGCGCCAACAACATTGAAAATAGTAATTTATTTTTAAAGCTTGCTTCCCCATTTCGTGTCGTTTATCTAAAAAGTTGTATTATTCAAAACGCTGCGAATGTGTTGCAAACTTTTAATGTGGCCTATTCAAAAGAAAATAAAAAGTAATGCAATTCTCACTTTGTTAGCCTTCCGTATTTTATCGCTCGCTTTGAATTTGTGAATGTCGCAAAAATTGCTTTGTCATGGCAGATTAATGGCGGCCATTTTGTTTTGATTGTTCCTGATCAATGGAAGATGGCATCTGATTTTCTCTCTATTTTTAACTTGCAGTTAAAGAACCGATAAAAATATTTGCTGCTTCATAATTATTTTAATGGAAGAGCTAAAGGAGATATATCTTTTCTCTCTCGCTTCGATGGATTCATAAGTATCTAAATTCACTTCGATTTAAATCGCAAATTGTCGATGAGTTAGAGGAAAAACGCTAGCCAACAAAGCCACGGTTAGAATCATTCGACCAACACTGATGACTGCGTAACATGAAACACTTGTGTTTGTCGGTATAATAAGTTATTAACATCTATTGGGAAAATGTTATACTTATGCATGTAGAAATATATATACGAATTTATATGTGTAGATATACATATACATATATGATGAAAATAATGGAAATAGTATTCCGACAAAATAGAGAAATAAAAAGGAACAAACCGTATTATGTGTTCATCAACGTTCCGTCTTTATTTCGAGACTTCCTCTGGATGAATGAGATTAAGAAACAAAAAATACCAGTAAAAGATATTTGAAAACGTTTCACGTGCACAGTGTGATGCAGTTCTATTTCAGAAAACGGAAAAAGGAAAAAGACGTTCGAAATTCAAAAAGGAGAGGGGAGAGATGGCGCTGTTAAAGAGAGGGAAATTTTAATGACGTCATATAGTCGTTAATGTAATTTTAAAAATATGAACGCAGTTAATATTCTTACTGGAAAAAAGATATATCTGTTGAAATTCAAATATAGGTTTGTAACAGAAATGAAATGAGTGTTTTTTATGTCATTTATTGATTGAGATTATGTGTTAATTATTACAGGGGGTGTAATGGTGTGAGAAGGTTAACCTGTGTCTACAGTTAAATAATGTTCTTTTAATAAAAGTTTACTTATTAATGGCGCTATGTTATAGAAAGAGTAATAAAAAATGCAAGAGAGCTATATGCCCAGTCTGTTAAATCCAAGGTAGCTGATCTGCGGCTTGGTTCACACCAGTTTTGGCAAATAACAAATAGGATCCTGAACAGAAGTGTGCGTTCTATCCCAACCATTATCAATGGACCAGAGGTCATCTCGTCAGCGTCAGACAAGGCCAAACTATTTGCAAAGAACTTTGCAGCTAATTCTACCCTATGCGACGAAGGACATCAACTCCCCATATTTGCTCCTATAACACAGAACAAGCTAGGTAACATACAAATATCCGTGCATGAGGTCGCCAAGCTAATCAAGAACCTAGATTCCAGTAAAGCAACTGGCCCTGATGGCATCCCAATTATAGTGTTAAAAAAGCTTCAACCAGAACTTGCTCCCATACTTACGAAACTATTTAAGCACTGCCTTAAGGAGAAGTGCTTTCCGACTCCCTGGAAGACCTCATCAGTTTGCCCTGTATTTAAGAATTCAGGTGATAAGTCATCTCCCTCTCAGTACAGACCAATAAGTCTCCTGTGTGTTATGAGTAAGTTGCTGGAATACATATTAAATAGAGAAATAGTCAACCACCTCAGCAGGAATAACCTTCTTAGTGACACACAATATGGTTTCCGCTCTGCAAGATCTACCGCAGATGTGCTGACGGTTATATCCCACAAGATTAGTGAATCTCTTGACAAAGGCTTCCTTTCTAGTGCAATTGCTCTTGACATATCAAAGGCCTTCGACAAGGTATGGCATAAGGGTCTACTTCACAAGATTTCCAGCTACGGTATAACTGGAAATATTTTCTCAATCATTAAATCATTTCTCTCCGATAGGCTCATAAGAGTAGTGGTCGATGGACAAAAATCGGAGGCCTGCAATATAAATGCTGGAGTCCCTCAGGGGCCAATCCTGGGCCCAACTCTCTTCCTGATCTACATCAATGACCTCCCTAAACACATACTTAAATCATTCGTTGACATCTATGCTGATGACATGACCATCTACGGCAACACATCAAAGGCTGTAAATGACAAAGTTCTCTCTGATTCTCTCTCCTCTGATCTCGATCGCGTGGTTCAGTGGGGGAAGATGTGGCTGGTTACCTTTAATGCATCCAAAACCAAACTCTTATCCTTACATCATCAACGCTCTGATCCCCATCTGGCATCAATTGTGATGGATGGCTCTCGTCTGGGTGAGGCCCCGTGTTTTGACAAGCTTCTGGGTTTGACCTTTACTCCTGATCTGAAATGGAACACGTACATCAAGTATGTTGTCAAGGTCGCTGGAAAGATGGTGGGATCCTTCTACCGCTCCAGAAGATATCTCACTACTGATGCAATTCTCTATCTATATAAAAGCCAAGTACGTTCAAGGATGGAATACTGTTGCCATATCTGGGCAGGAGCTGCTAAAAACAACTTATCCTGCCTTGACAGAATACAAAATAGACTTCGTGGCTTAGTGGGGGGATGCCCTTTTCTCTAACCTGCAATCTCTCTCCCACAGAAGAGACGTTGCGAGCCTATCCTTGTTTTATCATATTTCCATGGCAGGTGCTCGTCTGAACTCCAATCTCTGGTCCCTCCTCGTCAATCTTTTACGAAAAACACCCGTCTAGCTGAATCCACCGTGAAAAATTTTCCCCACTCTATATCTGTGCCTAAATCAAAACGCGGATTCCATCAACAAAGCTTCTTTCTTAGAACTGTGGAACTCTGTTCCGTCTGCCTGCTTCCCATCGGACTACAACTTGGATGGCTTTAAGTCCAACGTTAACAAATTCCTAATGAACCACCCCCTTAAGTAAACACTTTATCAAATCTCCAAACTAACGTAATGTACTTGCAATAACCCTTATCCCTGAGTGGCTTCCGGGCCTTGATAAGTGGTGATCACTGTGTAAAAAAACAAACAAACAAAAAAACCTGCACGTTGTTTAATTGTGCTTGAAATTGCGATAAGCGCAGATTCAAGAAGTCTCCGGCGCGGTTTATTTGAAATAAATTTAACTACTTTTGCTTGTACATTTACGTATGTACATATATATGTACAGACGTAAATAAATAAATAAATTAATTAATTACTAGTAAAAAGTATAATACTATGTCAAAAGCTATTCTTTTATGCATTAAGTAACATAAATTAAGTAGAAAAAAAGCGTTACACACACATGCATGGGATAATTTAGGCTAATAAAAGGATCATTATGGATTCTGAAATAGATATTCTCGGCTATACAGTACCATCAGCACATGATTTTTGTAAAATTTAGATTTAGGAGTGCATCGTTTGAGGGCGGTCGGGTTTCGATCATGGCTTGAGATAGTTGATTGTCTAGCTGCACTGATGAGCTGTGAAACAGCGAAACAGTACTCTATGTGGATGACTACAATGCTCCCTATCATAGGTTGAGCATATTGGGAAGTGATATACAAATTGAATGGAAAGCTTTTCACCAAGTGACCCCCCTCCCCCTAAAGTAGCCTACCCAGTCCTCTACTGAATTAGATAGCATCTTGGTACCACAAATGCCATTTGACCTTTCGGGGCCAAGAGAAACGACCACCCTGGTTTTTAGTCTCGAGTGTCCAAGAAAAGAAAACCAAAGATAAGTAAAATCTTTAACTGTTTAGCATGAAATTTAAAGCAAATATTCTTTACATTTCCAGGCATATTGTAACCGATAATTTTCTCCATTTAAATAGACCATTTCGCAGTTTACAAAACCCATCTCACTTAAATAATAAGTCAATGCTATAGTAAAGATAAACTCGGTTAAAAAAAAAAAAAAAGAAAAAGAAATTATGCTAATTAATTTAGAGGATATGAAAACTTTATTTAAGTACGTTACTTAATATAAATCAGCCATCGCAAGGCGATTTTTTTTTTTAAATGTTAATTTTCTCAATTAAAATAACGCTAATAAGATATCAGTGACCCCCCCTTACTTGTACACCGCCATTTCCTTGCATGACACCTATGCTCTTGATCCATCATTTCATCAAAATACGAAAAATTAGATAAGCTGTTTTAAATTTCCTCTTTTGACAAAATTGCCAATCGAAATGCAGACGGGGTTTCCTTTACAATAGAGGATAGAACTGAAGCAATATACTTATATGTACAATACGTGCGTACTAACTAAACCACCTTTGTTAACTATATATAATCGCCTGTACTGAATCCTCATCAGCTCACAACCTCTTGTATCCTCAGACTCTTAATGTATCAGATCTTATATCACCAAGACATCCTTCTGAATAGACACAAGAATTCTTCTGAGCAGCATAACATCCAGTGATCATATATCTGATCCTCATGAAATTGCTTATATCACTCTGAATATTACCTTAAATTTCCTTTCTATCCCTAAGCTAAGTAGAACACCTCATAATACTCTATTCAACTACTTTTAAAATTAGATACACCCAGTTGCAATATTAGAAGTGCTTCGTCTCTGACCTAGACTACGGACTTGTACTACAAACCATGAAACTATTGCACCTAAAATTCCTCTAAAAACTGAAAAATACTGCTGGTTGTATACTAAGTACCCCCTATAGATACTTTACCTCCAAGATGACTGCATCGTCTATTTTGCATGACAAACCTTTTTATTTTTTACTTAAATTCTCTTTCTCCTGATCACTAACAAATCAAACTGCTCTATTTCTCAAGTTGCCACTAAACCTAATCCGTTTCACGTAACTTAGAGAGGTCCTTGCTCTCCGCCCTTGACCCTAACAGACTCGAAAATCGATACCCATTAACAACCAAAATTTCCTAGGTATGCTCCTGATTAAAACTCCTAACCCATAACCAAGCTTCTAAGTAAATACTTACTAGCCATAGTCCTATACATTGACTTAAAGTAATCTATAATGAACAGCAACCATTAATATCTCTTTATTAAGAGATAGTATTGCAATAATCATTACACAAACTAAACCGGTACTCATTGAAATAAAAACTTCCGGATATTAAGAGAAAGGCGAAGTCATTCTCCTTCGTTGTAGTCTAAAGGCAACTTACTCAAAGTGTCCAAAATTCCATGCATTCGTATACATTACTACTTATCCATCCATCTATATTTAACTATATTTACAACATATGCAATAACCTATATCTATCAGGTATAACTGTACTCCATATCAAATGTTCTCTTGTATCTATACTGAGCATATCTTATCTTTCAGTCTTACTAAATATTCGGTTTGGGCACCAAATCAGAATTTCTAATAACAAGTAAATCATACCCTAACACTTTATCCTTATCCTAAACCTACTAAACCATATCTAATCATCCATTCCTAAACTTACAAAACTATATCTAACCATACATTAACTCGTCTCTCTCAATCCAATACTGTAGCAAATTTAGCTGCTTTCACCCTCTCCCAGTAACAATGGAAATGGAAGCATAGTAATGCCTTTTTTAACCAGGTTACCTACTAAAACCAGCCCATATATCTATTTACCAAATTACACATGACTCAAAACTTACTGTTTTACCCGTACTATATTGCACTCGCATCTTATGCCCTGCTATCATCTAAAATATAGCTTGGGCACAACTCGTAGTTCAATTCTTAACACCTACTCACACTCTAATATTATACTAGACCCAAGCTCACATGAATAAAAAAAAATAAATAAAAAAAATAAAAGGAAAAAATAAAAAAATATATATATACAAAAGAGAAAGCCTCAAACCACATTATCTCCTAACAAGCCTCCTTACAATCATAGTTGCTTACACTGCATGAGCTCTACTCAACCTCTTTATCCAGTAACAATGAAATAACAATGTCCCTAATCCACTTTGAGGAGTGTAACTATTTTAGCAGATATAACCTCTACAAACTAACCCAATAACATTAACTAACCACGCGGGGTCGCAGAAATACCTGGATTAGAACCCAGGTGCGGAGCAAACCCTCTCAGTGGTGACGGACCCAGTAGATCTTTCCAGATCATCCGTCTAGGAGAAGGAAAACTCTGAAACCAAACCAAACAGGAGGGAGGCCTCTTCAGTCTTGGATGACAACCTTCCTAGAGCTGGTGACTCAATCAAATTACCGGTTTGCAAACCTAAAATGCTTAGTAGATAGGTCCTGCCTATCGCCCGGCTTCCATACTCCTTCTTTGCCTATTAGTCAGGCGCAGAGATACTATTACAGTGATTCGACAGAAACACCCAGTGGTAGATCTTGTTTCTTGTCTAGGGCAATGAACGCCGTTTCCCCACTCCCGACACACCCCACCCCTAAAGCTGGGCACTTGAGAATGCTTGAGTACCACATATGCCTGAGCAATTAGATTGTGTTGACCTTCCTCCGATGGGTTGAGGGTACCGGATTGACAGTTACTGGCTGCTGTTTCCGACTGGTAGTACAGGTGCCCTAACTCTTTGGTAGCGCTTAGAGCGGCTGCTCCATCAACAGTTGAATAATATCGGGATGTTTGCAGTGCCATGGCGCGCATGGAAAGGGACCCTGCACTCATCCCCGGTGGGCTTTCCTGAGGCCACAGTCCTAGTTGATGGAGGGTCAGCTGATGGTCTACTTGTGATGCATGTGTGATATTCTGCATAACCTCCTGTTCGGCTTCCCCTAACCCAACTGAAACTCGTTTAAAAAAACATGATGACAGTACAATCTAAAAATAAGCTTAAACCAGGCTTAGGGTCAAACAAATCCAACTTGCCTCCTCCCTTGAGGCTTGCATTCACAAATATCCGTGGGCTTAGAACTAATTTAGCTGATGTTGAAGCATTTCTCCTAACAAATACCCCGGATATCTTAGCACTAAGTGAGACTAACCTACACTCCTCCATCCCCTCTAACTACTTTAACATGCCTGGATATCTCCCACTCTGCCGTAAGGACTCTGACAGACATATGCACGGACTTGGAGTTTACATTCGTAATACCCTTCCCTTGACTAGAGAAACAAACCTAGAAACGGATGATCAAGCCTTTGTGCTTTAGACTAATCATGCAACACAACATTAGCTACTTTTACTTTCTCTACCACTCTCCCTCGACCCAAGACTGCACCATAATAAACAAAGTATCTGACAGCATAGACACAGCACTCTCCTTCGACACTAGCGCCCAAGTACATGTATTTGGCGACTTTAATGTCCATCACAAAAACTGGCTTGGATTCTCTACTTACACAGATGCAGCAGGCAGCGCAACTCATAGCTTCTCTGTATCTCACTCCCTAGCGCAAATTGTTACTTTTCCAACCCGCTTCCCTGATCAGGAAGAACAACACGCATCACTATTAGATCTGTTTTTGACCACAGTTCCTGATGATTGTGTAACGAAAGCCGACAGCCCACTTGGGAACGCTGATCATGCGGTGATAATGGTTGAAATCGCCCTAAACTCTAGACCCAAAACTGAAGAGCCAGTGCTCAAAACAACGAGATATTATAAAAAGGCTGACTGGGAAGCTATCAGAGATCTTATCAGAGACGCCCCATGGGGAAATATTTTTTCTCTTCCTGCTGAACAGTGTGCAACCGAGACCACTGAATGGTTCAAAACTGCAATCGAAGCGCATGTTCCCATGCGGAAATTCTATAGCAAGCCTCATTCTCCCCAATGGTTTACTTCGACTTGCGCAACTGCCATTGCTCAAAGGCAGCATGCATTCCGCAGGTTTAATCGACATAAGTCCAGTTCAAACAGACAGAAGTACATAGAAGCTAGAAGTAACGTTAAGAAAGAAATAGCGACAGCTAAGAGGGAATTTACGGAAACCACTAAAAAACGCATCGAAGTACAAAAACTAGGAACTCGTGACTTCTGGAAAATCTACAACAGTGTAGTAAATAATGGGCAATCAACAATTCCCCCACTAACCAACAATCGCGAGGTTCTTTGCTCAGCAACCGAGAAGGCTAACATGCTTGCCAGTCGGTTTGCCTCAAACTCCACACTGGACCCTCTAAACCACCCCCTACCTCAATTTCCTATGCGGACAGACGCCACGCTAGACGATCTGAAAATCACCCCTACTCAGGTGCATGCTCATAAAAAACCTTGACACTTCCAAAGCATGTAGACCCGACCTCATCCCAGCTGTGCTATTAAAAAAGTGCTCAGCCGAAGTAGCTCCAGTTCTCTCCAAACTCTACAACAAATGCCTTAATGAATCTTGCTTTCCGAGCTGTTTGAAAACTGCTTCTGTAGTACCAGTATTCAAGAATTCTGGCGAAAGAACTGACCCATTAAATTATCGCCCTATTAGCCTCCTCCCACTTTTTGCCAAAATATTTGAGACCTTAATTAACCATGCTCTAGTCCAGCACCTTACAGATGCTAAACTTCTGACCGACCATCAATATGGATTTAGACAAGCCCGTTCCACGGCAGACATCCTCACTGTAATCTCTGAACGCATATACCATTCACTGGACAAAGCGGGAGAGGGCAGAGCGGTAGCTCTAGATATATCTAAGGCTTTTGACAGGGTATGGCATGAGGGTCTCCTCAGGAAGATTAGATCTTACGGTATCACTGGTAGAATACTTAACGTAATTAAATCCTTCTTAGATAAGAGAAAAATCCAGGTTGTCCTCGACGGTCGTACATCTAAACAATATGATATAAATGCGGGATTGCCCCAAGGATCTATCCTTGGACCTCTACTGTTCCTGATATTCATAAATGACCTCCCCGACAAGATTGCCTCTGAGATGGGTATATATGCTGATGACACCACACTCTATAGCAGGCACGACAGGAAAACAAACGAACATATATCTAAAGTAATGGCAGAAACACTAGAGGATGACCTCCAATCAGTAGTGGAATGGGGACAAAAATGGATGGTAACGTTCAATGCCACCAAGACAAAACTGGTTTCATTCAATAATTACAAGAAACCTTCTCTACCACTTATAGCAATGGCCAACGACTCTTTATCTGAGAGTACGTCTCTCAAGCTCCTTGGCCTAACGTTCACTGGAAACATGAGTTGGAACAATTACATCGAGGGCATTGCCAGGGCCGCTGCAAGGAAGGTGGCCTCTCTCTACCGTGCTAGAAAACTTCTAACACCCGAAAGTATCCTGTACCTCTATAAGGCCACTATTCGCCCATGTGTGGAGTATTGCTGTCATATTTGGGCTGGTGCATCGGCTACTAGTCTCTCGCTCCTTGACAGGGTTCAAAAGAGAGTCGCAAATCTGATAGGCCCTAAACTGGCATCTAAACTTCAGCCTCTGTCTCATCGTCGAAACGTTGCATCCCTCTGCCTGTTCTACAAGTATTATAATGGTGAATGCTCTGAAGAACTGCAAGCACTTGTGTCCCCACGACGTGAACACCCTCGACAGACCCGACAAGCTGCAAAATCCCACCCCCACACTGTAGAGATTCCTAGATGTAAAAGATCTTTCTACTCCAGTAGTTTCTTCCCCAGAACTGCTAGACTTTGGAATTCCATTCCAGGTCACTGCTTCCCCAACTGTACTGACATGCATAAGTTCAAGTGCAACGTGAACCAACATCTCGCTGCCCTAATCCCTACATAGTACCCCAGTAGATGTTTCCCCTGATAGTAGCCCCCTTCACCAAAGTGGCAATGTGCCTTGTTTGGGGTGAAAATGTAATAAAAAAAAAAAAATTACCATTAGCGTATTAAGCGATGCTCTTTGTGTAAACAAATTGAGTTTAGGTATTTGGACAATGTTAAAACATTGTTAATTCAGTGTCCGCATAGTGCAAAGGTTAGAAGCCCCCACTGTCGTTTGGGCGGTCTGGTTTCGATCCTGGCTTGAGGTAGTTGCTTGTCTAACCGCACTGATGAGCTGTGAAACAGCGAAACAGTATGTATGTGGATTACTATATATATATATATATATATATATATATATATATATATATATATATATATCCGAGCAATGAGATGGGTTAAATTACAGATTAATTAATCTTGTAGTTTACAGTGTTATACAATTTTGTTGAGAAGAAATACTGTTATAAGACAATCCCAGCCAAATAAAATAGCTCAATATACAAGATAGAGCAAAATAAAATTCTCGCGTTAAATCACTTGATGTCCTTATCTATGTTTTTTTTATTTAAATATGTTTAACTAAGTTTCAATATAGGTGCTAAATAACAAGTTTATGGCTAATCATAATGATTATTTTGCTCAATATATTTCCTCTGAAGATATGAGCCATGCATTAAAAATCCATGGATTAAGGAAAGAACTTAAAATCTATTTCATTCCTTGTTTCAAACAATATATTTTTTGTACTACTTGCATTGATCGGACTATTGTCCTCATCTTGACGGCTTTGTGCCACGTTTCGGTCGGTTTACAATTTTTTTTTTTTTTCCAAATGCTACAATTTTTTTCTACAAATGCTACTAATTTATTGGCTAGGTTTGCTTAGTAAATTTTCTTTTTTTTTTTTTAGCATATGTGCTACCTCCTTGTGTCGTCTGACTCTTAACCTTGCGTCTCCGTCAATCATTTTGACCTCGTTCCACAAAGGGAATGTGTTCCTCTCTCTTTCCAAATGTTATCAGCTAGTCCCGACTTTTCGATCTCTCTCCGTGTTACGGCTTTATGGTGTTCTTCTAGCCTTATTTTTAGAGCGCGACCGACCTCTCCTTTGTACAGATTTTCGTATTTGCATTAAATTATAATTTCGGCTACAGAAGGGTGATAATCCTCTGTTGATCTTTATTAGAATTGCCCCCCCCCCTTCGTCAACCAATTTTTTCATACATATAAAACTACAACCATAAAACTCAATAAAACTCACTCAATAGATTACTAAAATATCTACGGAGTCAGTAACTTTTCTTTTTTCTTTTCCAAACAACCAACATGTCTGCGGACGGTTGAAAGACAATCCGATCGAAACATTTCACAAATAAAACAAAAGATGCGAACAATAGTCTGACTAATACAAGTAATATAAACAAAAAGCCCTCATCTAAAGAATTCAGAAATTTAATAAATTTTTATTTAAAAATTTTATAACTTTACAGAATTTAACTATAAATCCTACAATTTTTATTGGTGCTAAGTAATATATTAGAGACGCAATGTCTAGCGAATTAAATAGAATTTTCGTTCCTAATGAAGTTATCTCTAGACGTCACATCTCGCTTGTGTTACATAGCGTCTTCTCTCCTCTTCTGATGAGAAGCATTATCCTTCGAAATACTTAAATATACATAGTTTACTTATCCTACACCCCTAATTGATATAACAACTATATTGAATAAATGCTTAAATATATATGCATTACTGTTTTTATTATTTCATTCTTTTACCTTCATTTTCTATATAAGTTCCAAATCAATTTGTTGAGCTTTGAATCTAATTCTTTTAATTCCCGTGTATATATATATATATATATATATATATATATATATATATATATATATATATATATATATATATATTCAGATAATTTAAATGGGATAATTCGTCGGTACCATCGGTTTCAAACCCGATTATAGGGAGACCGTTTTTGATATGCATATCATGTTCCTTTCAGTCGACACTCATCTGTTTTATAGCCGGAATTGGAAACATACACACCCATTACAAAATTTCTTGCAAATTTCATTTTTAAACAACCTTAAAATTCAAATATTAAAATTTTAAAAATTGTTCGTTTTATATTTTGGACGCCAAAGAAAACAAAAGAAAAAGTAAAGATAGAAGACAAAAAATGTTTTATTTTCAGAAAGTTTAGATGAAATAAGTCATCGGTACCGTCGGTTTAAAGCCTGTTAATAGGGGGACCGTTTTTTGATACCCATATCAAGCTCTTTTTAGTCGATGCTTATATGTTTTATAACCGGAATTAGAAACATACACACACATTATAAGATCTCGTGCATGAAATATTGTATACGCAAAGGAGACTACTTTTGATAAACTGGGACGGTAAAAAAGACAAAACCTGAATTAAAAAAAAATAGTTTTAATTTATGTTAAATTTTATATTTTTTATTCATACTCGCTCTGATGGAGAACTTTTTAACTTGGTTCGACTACGCGCCAAAACCAAGATTCGAAAAGTCCTAATACTTGAGCTGCTGTTTGCAGACGATGCTGCATTGGTCTCGCACTCCGCAAGTGGACTCCAGCGGCTGCTTGACAAATTGAGCGCTGCTTGTGCGGAGTTCGCACTGGTAATCAGTGTGAAGAGGACAGTCGTGATGCACCAGGGTGACGCATCACCAATCACCATCAATGGCCACGAACTAGAGACTGTCGTGAACTTTGCGTATCTTGGATCCAACATCAACGAGGGAATTGAATAGGAGCTATAAACGCGCATTGGTAGAACAGCGTCTACTTTCAACCGACTACATGGAAGAGCATGGTTCAATAAATAACTTCTCGCACAAAATGCTGCATCTACGAATGCTGTGTCCTGAATACCCTACTGTATGGAGCAGAGACTTTGACCACGTATGCTCGTCACGAGAAAGACTGAACGTCTACCATCTCCGATGCTTGCGACATATCATGGGCATCAATTTGGTGGGATAGAATCACCAACGAAGACGTGCTAAGATGTGCCGGCAGCCGCTCCTTGTTCTCGAAATTCAAGATATGACGATCGCACTGGCTTGGACACCTGCGCAGAATGCCCGATGGTCGTCTCCCTAAGGATATCCTCTACAGCGAACTGGCAAATGGATCAAGAAGCTGCGGTCGCCCGGTGCTGCGCTTTAAAGACGTGACCAAACGGGATCTGATCGCTCTTGACATCGATGTGAATGTGCGGGAGGAGCTAGCCGAAGATAGACCAGCATGGAGGCGTGACTTGAGTAAGGGTGGCGAAGGACTTGAGAACCTTGGTTTGAGAGGCTGGCGCAGAGAAGACAAAACTAGTGACTACGTTTACTGTTGCTTGCATTAATCTTTCGTAGATTGCTTGCCATTACATTACAATTCATGTCATGCATTTTTATATGCGCTGTAGTTGCACTGAGCTTCATAAATTAAAGGATTGGTAAAAATTCAAAGTGAAATTTAATAGCAAAAAAACACATTTCCATTAAAATTAATCTATTAAAATTAATTATAGTAATAATTAAAATTCCATTAAATTGTTTATAGTAATAATTAAAATTCCATTCAAATTAATTATAGTAATTGTTATAAGGGACATAACTACGTATCGAACCGGATACGAAACAGGTAATAAAAGAGGTATTATTTTAATGGTGGGGGCGTCTTGTCTTGTTTGCAGTCTAGTCTTACGTTTTAGTCTTGCAGTGTTGCCTTGCAGCCTTGCGTCCTACCAGTCTCGCGTCTTACACTCTTCAAGTGTACTCCGGTTAACCAAGCTTCCCAGGGACGAGCGTTTAGCTCTCACACGCTACGTTCCTTTTCCTTTACCTTAATTTACATTTACCTGACTTCAAAAGCAAGTAGCCATTTTGTATTTGTATTATTGCGAAGTACTAATAAACCTTTTTGTTACGCATCCCACTCGGTGTATTTTGTCATATTATTATATACCGTTGAAACAGGATATAACAGTAATAATTAAAATTCCATTAAAATGAATTATAGTAATAATTAAAATTCCATTAAAATGAATTATAGTAATAATTAAATGTTCTATTAAAATTATTGATAGTAATAATTAAAATTCCATTAAAATTAATTATAGTAATAATAATTATGTCTCCCACTTTAGAGAACTGGGTCCTTATCGTGTAGAACTTTACGTTGAAATGAATAAAGTCGGTCAATTTGCCTACATGCGCTGTATCGTGATATTAGAATCACTTGATCACTCTCGGCCGTCTTGAATGACATTTATATTTTATAAATGTTAATATTCTTGCCGTGGTGCATTTGTTAATAGAGTTAGAGATTACTTCGTGGCTGGTTTCGAACTTATTTACCGACAGTAATTGTGAATCTCTGCACCAATATTTCCTGAATGGATAAAACTATAGTGTCTGTAGGTATTAAAAGTAATTATAGTAATAATCATATATGTATATATATATATGTGTGTGTGTGTGTGTGTGTGTGTGTGTGTGTGTGTGTGCGCGCACGCACGCACGCACGCGCGTGTGTCTCTGTCTCTTTCTATCTTTGCTCGTTTGTCTATGTATATTTCTATCTATCTATCAATATGCTTGTCTATATTCTGTCTATTTATCTATCTAATTATCGACCGGTCGAGCGATCTATTTATCCATCTATTTCTTTGTATTTACTCATTCTTACTAATCTATTAGCACGTGAAGGCGTTCTTTTCATCTACTCCGTTAATAAAAGGCAGAAACGATTCATCAATAAAAAAATCCCGCGATTTAAAAAAAAAAAATGGCCGCCAATGATATCGTTGGCAGTAATGAAAAGGGGCTAAGCGCAATTTGCAAACAAACTTCTAAGAGAAAGCAGACGATAAAATACTGAATGTCAATAGAATAGGAGTTGTATTGCTTTTCCGATTTTCGAATAGGCAGAGTAGCGGGAGGGAGGTGCGAAGTTATTTGAATAATAGACTTTTGGCACTATTTTGAGGGTAATGATACATTGGACCTCAGCGGAGGGATAAAAAAAGATTATGAAACCTCAATATATAAGAATAAAATGGTTGTTTTCAATGTTTTGTGAACAATATAATGACTTAGTTTGGGAATATGTAATAAATCTCATTAAAAATTGGAATGTCAGGTTGATTTTGTAAAGACAAGCACACTATGGACTAATTATTCGTTTTTACTGCCGACTGTCAACTAGATGGTCGTCGATTCGATTCATGACTTGGGATGGGTGCTAGTTTCGCTGTAACGTAGCATTTATGTCGCGAATGAACAAACAAATAAAACAGGAATATAAATACAAAAGCATTCCGTTATTCCGGCACTGCTTGAAAATTTTCTCGCTTCCACATGTTCATCTTACCTGATTGGCAGTTCTTACTCCGGCCGCAGCCAGCTATTACTCGATTTCGATTTACCTCCATAGTCTTCAACGCTGGCTTTGTTTCTCTCGCGAGCACGTATTCCGTTTTTTCTCCTTCACAGTTATAAGTAATATGAAATTCGTTCAGCAATATCAACAACTGTCGTACTGACTGTAATTTCACAAAAGTTGAGCGAATTTATGGTTGGGGCTGCGTTTCTTAGGCTACACTTCTAGATATATTAAATGTATTTGATAGAATTTCTTTGTGAGCTATGAAATATCTCAAACATCCCTATGAACCATTGAATCCTACATATATCTATACTCCAATAATTTCTTGGAGCGTGTATTTATATTCATATTAAAAACCCTTTTTTATATTTATTTTTAAAAAAAGACAACTTTTTTTAAAATATGGGTCGTGAAATTGCATTAATCTGCAAAAGATCTAGCTAATTTGCATATTCTTTTAAGCATTCATTTTAATTTATTCTCTATTCGTTTTTTTCGTTTTTTTATGAGATGATCATATTTAGTTAACTATGTGGTTTAATTATGTTCATGCAGATATTCTACATGATTTATGATTTCGTAATATTTGCGTAAACCTCTTTCTATATATTTATGTATGCTTATGTAAATTTGATTAAAAATTTTGCCCACCAAACTCATCTGTCAGTTTTTTGGTCTACAGACATAAAACTTAATATATAAAGCATTTGAACCAATGCGAAACTTTGTATTTGAGTTTTAGCCGGAAAAATCGGTGCAAAAGTGTAAAAAAAGTCGAACGAAAGCATAACGAATATGCATGCGTAACATAATAGCTATTGGTTTATGTTTTACTTTTTAGCCTTGCAGCAAACATGTCTTCATAAATTAGGCATTAACATCAAAGGAAAATATAAATCGATTTTGAAGAGGTTTTTAAGTTCGACCCTTCGAACGACAAATATCGAAAAACTAGATAAAAACATTAATTCCTTAATCCTCAACTGGGCGCTTTTCTACAAGGAGGGGTCGCCTTTTCCACCGATATTTTCGAAAGACATCCCATTCTTTTCGATTGACTAGCCTTAATTTAAGCATTCGTCACTTCCGGTTTGGCAATGGGCATAACAGTAAAGACGTCATTTTTTTACACGTTTTTTTCTGCCTTCCTGATACGCGTTCGAGCCTGTCTGCCTACTAACACTTTTTTTTTTTTGCTCAACACACACTTCCAAAAACCCGGGCAACGCCGGGAACCCAGGCTAGTATATTAATAAATACGAAATCTGCATTAATTAAAATATCGTATTTAAGCGTATTTTACGACCGGTAGTATATATATATATATATATATATATATATATATATATATATATATATATATATATATATGTTTATATATATATATATATGTTTATATATATATATATATATATATATATATATATATATATATATATGTTTTATCTGCAATTCCTCCTACTACAGGACTTCTGATAAATTTATTATTTTGACTTTGACTTTCCATGTCTCACTGACTTTAGCAAATAGGGTGCATACCTTATAAATATTTGCTAATATTTTCTTTCCTCTGATGAGATGGTAGATATCGAAACCCTATAGGTTAAGGAGATTAACTTTCTAAAGCATTCTTTGTCTTGCTTAGAATAATAAAAATTCTTTGATATGAAATTAATTTCAATGAGAGTTTTTTGAAATTCATTGACTTACAATTTAATTTATTTGCTATATCTTGCATATCGAGCAATTCTTGTTTAGATGGGATAACTTATAGAATATTACTGCCAGTAATATTTTGTAAACCTTACAATCTCACGTTTCCATAACAACTGATTGTTAAATAAAAACTATTCTGAAGAATATATATATATATATATATATATTTCTGTAGAAATATATTTTCTTATAATATATATAAATCCTTATTTAAGAATCTCAATGTAATTACGGAGCAATATAGAGAATAAATGACAAAAAGTTATATTCCAAATTTTGACCATTTTATAATTTATTCCTTAAATTCAGTTGACTTATACAATTCTTGACAGTATATGTTTCGTAACGCAAAATCAATCACTTAATTATTATATCAATCAGTGAATCTATTATACCCTTAACTCATCAAAAGAAATAGCAACAATTAATCCGTCAAAAGGAAATGAAGTGTGATTTTACATCATAAAAATACGAAAATTGGAAGAGAAGCTGCAAATACCTTTTTATTTTGCCATTTTATTTTTCCATTACGCCATACTGAATTCAATATGGCGTAATGGAAATATAACAAGGTATTTGCAGTCTCTCTTCCAATTTTCGGTCGAATGAGAAACTAAAAGAGAATTTCGACGAAACTTCAATACAAGAAACCCTAACTCCCAATACAATAAAAGCTATGGTGGCTCGATTGCATGAGAAAGGGTCTGTATGTGACCTCCCTAAATCTGGTAGATCCCGTACGGTAAAAAGTGATAAGTATCTTCAGAGTTTGGCAGAGAGTGGGATCGAGGATCCATCCACATCAGTAAGAAGGAGATCAAGTTAAATTGGGATCTCTCGATCATCTCTTCACAGAATGCCTTATGAAGAGGGCAAATTTCCATATAAAATTCAATTGGTGCAAGAACTTCAGCCAATGACAATGGACAATGCCCTGCAGAGAACACAAGAGTGTGAAAATGAAAATGGTGGACATTTGAGTAACATCATTTTTCATAACTAAAATCAGACCTTGTGAAAAACATACCCTAGATTAAGTTGTGTAAATAAATTAGAATAATTAGACTATGACATCTTACTATATCTCAGAAAATCACGGAGAGGCTCATCTACCTATATATGAAAATTGGTAAACAGAACTTAAATATTGAGGAAGTTACTCAAATTTAAAATCCGTCAGCTTCTTTTGGGACACCGTGTATATATATATATATATATATATATATATATATATATATATATATATGTGTGTGTGTGTGTGTGTGTGTGTGTGTGTGTGTGTGTGTGTGTGTGTGTGTGGGTGTGTATATATATTTAGTGGAAATGGTAATTAATAAAAACTGAAAAAATGCTCAATACTGTTGTAGAGCAAATATACGTTTTATTTTTTATTACCGTATCTTTTCGTTAAGTTACATTATTGTTTCAGCTATCCGGCCGTTTTTTTTTTGGCTGGCTGTAGCTTCCTCAGACTTTTACAGAAATGTTCGTTATTATGGGTTGAAAGAATGAAAGAGTGAATGAGCTCAGGGGGGTGCGAGGAGGGGGGGTGCGAGGAGGGCGGAAGAAAGAGAGGAAGGGAACAAGGGGGTGGGGGTGGGAGGGGGCGCTTGGTATGTTGGTAATGTTTTAGTTTTGGGGTTTAAGGAACTTGTGGGGGGGTCTGCGAAGTTCATTTCTGGTATTGCTGAGGCCATAGGGATACATGGAGGGGAAGGAGAATATGTGAGAGTAGGAGGACAGGGGTTACTTTAAAATTCGAGTTTTAATGTTAAAGTTTTTGCGTCTCGTTGGTGAGATGATTTCTTGGTAAGTATGTCTTGACCTGTTGGGTGTTCGCTTATGTTTGGAGGCGGGGGGGGGGCTATGATTCGGTTTATTTATTTTTTTAGTTTTTATTTTGTTGTTAATTGTTTGGAGAGGGTTAGCTAGTGGTCGCGGGCACGGGTACACACATGCGCACTTACACATTATATATACTTAAAAGAAACGGTTACATGTACACATACATCCCCGCCCTGGCGTGCAAAAAGTAACCCTCTCCTCCTACCCCCACATATTCTCCTTCCCCTCCATGTATCCCTATGGCCTCAGCCACACCAGAAATGAACTTCCCCCACAAGTTCCTTAAACCCCAAAACTAAAACATTACCGACATACTAAACGCCCCCTCCCACCTTCCCCCTTGTTACCTTCCTCTCTTTCTTCCGCCCTGCTCGCACCCCCCTGACCTCATTCACTCTTTTACTCTTTCATCCCATAATAACGAACATTTCTGTAAAAGTCTGAGGAAGCTACAGCCGGCCAAAAAAAAACGGCCGGATAGCTGAAACAATAATGTAACTTAACAAAAAGATACTGTAATAAAAAATAAAACGTATATATATATATATATATATATATATATATATATATATATATATATATATATATATATATATATATATATATTTGTGTGTGTGTGTGTGTGTGTGTGTGTGTTCGTTCATGTATAATTACAGTGATATAGTGGCTCGAAAAAACTCGGATCGGATCTGGCGCGCTTGTTCGAATTCTTTTGGGTTCCCCGCGCCACTTTCACAAATAACCTCCCTTTAGCTATGAAGTAATATATAAGGGAGACACAACGTCCAAGTAACTAGTGTAGGGGATGGGAAAGTCAGCATTATTTTCTCAGTGGTGCTGGGCTCAGACAACATCAGTTAAGAGAAGTGTGTTTATAGATTGTTGTCCTGTACAAGCAGAGGGTGTCCATTGTCTTTCGAGACTGAAAAGAAAGTATCAAACGAAAACGAAAACAAATAAAAATAAATGTGAATTTTGATTGCTGTAATAATCTACGTTCATTAATGTCCGTATCAATTTTCATCTCGGCTTCTTTTTACGTCATCAAACTTTTTTGGTTACTCAATGATTTCCAATAGCAGACAGCGGTAGACTCCAAAGTAATAATCGATGAATTTCTACTTCCATCTTTCTGTCTCTGTCTGTCTGTCTGTCTGCCCTCTCTCTCTCTCTCTCTCTCTCTCTCTCTCTCTCTCTCTACATATATATATATATATATATATATATATATATATATATATATATTAACTTATCGCTATTTAGTGTATATTTTAGTTTTCACTTTTAATTCTCAATTTCGCTCCTTCGTACTTTTACTTCAACACCTGATGATGATTCTTAGATGAATCGAAAGCGTTCGTGACAGCAACAACTGTGGATCTTTTAATAATATTTTTGATTTCAATACAAAAAAGATTATACGGAAAGTCGAAAAATTAAAACAACAATCATAAAGCAGTGTCTCCGTTGCATTTAATAATATTTGCTTGAATATATATATATATATATATATATATATATATATATATATATAATATATAACTACTTCATTTACTCACATAAAATTAATATACGAAAGTATAGATTTATGCGTAAACTTTAAGTATTTACTTCAAAAGTGCTCAATACGTAGGTAGAACTATTTAGTAATTTATAAAATATATATGGCGATTAAGCTACACTAAATATTCGGCGTTTCATCCACTCTAGGATTCCTCAGGCTTATGCGCGAATTCTGTGGTTGTTTGTCGTTTTTATATGGTCCTCTTCTATTGAGGATTTAGTTAGCCAATCAGCTAATATAGAAGAGGACCATATAAAAACGACAAACAACCACAGAATTTGCGCATAAGCCTGAGGAATCCTACAGTGGATGAAACGTCGAATATTCAGTGTAGCTTTTTTTTTTTTTATTACATTTTCACCCCAAACAAGGCAAATTGCCACTTTGGTGTAGGGGGCTACTATCAGGGGCAACAACTACTGGGGTACTATGTAGGGATTTGGGCAGCAAGGTGTCGGTTCACGTTAGACTTGAACTTCTGCATGTCAGTACTGTTGGGGAAGCAGGGACCTGGAATGGAATTCCAGAGTCTTGCGGTTCTGGGGAAGAAACTATTGGAGTAAAAAGATCTTTTACATCTAGGGACCTCTACAGTGTGGGGGTGGGATCTAGTAGCCTGTCGGGTTTGTCGAGGGTGCTCGCGTCGTGGGGGCACAAGTGATTGCAGTTCGTCAGAGCATTCACCACTAAAATACTTGTAGAAAAGGCAGAGGGATGCAACATTTCGTCGAATGGGACAGTAAACAGGGTCTCCTCAGTAAAATCAGATCATACGGTATCACTGGTAGAATACTTAACATAATTAAATCCTTCTTAGATAAGAGAAAAATCCAGGTAGTCCTCGACGGTCGCACATCTAAACAATATGATATAAATGCGGGAGTGCCCCAGGGTTCTATCCTTGGACCTCTATTGTTCCTGATATTCATAAATGACCTCCCCGACAACATTGCCTCTGAGATGGGTATATATGCTGAAGACACTACACTCTATGGCAGACACGACAGGAAGACGAATGAACACATTTCTAAAGAAATGGCAGAAACACTAGAGGAAGACCTCCAATCTATAGTGGAATGGGGACAAAAGTGGTTCGTGGTTCAAGATGCCAAGACTAAATTTGTTTCATTCAATAATTACAAGAAACCCTCTCTACACCCATAGCAATGGCCAACGACTCTTTATATGAGAGTCCATCTTTCAAACTCCTTGGCCTAACGTTCACAGGAAACATGAGTTGGAACAATTACATTTGAAAACATTGCCAGGGCCGCTGCAAGAAAGGTAGGCTCTCTCTACCGTGCTAGAAAACTACTAACACCCGAAAGTATCCTGTACCTCTATAAGGCCACCATTCGCCCATGTATGGAGTATTGCTGCCACATCTGGGCTGGTGCATCTGCTGCTTGTCTCTCGCTCCTTGACAAGGTTCAAAAGAGAGTCGCAAACCTGATAGGCCCTGAACTGGCATCTAAGATGCAGCCTCTGTCCCATCGACGAAATGTTGCATCCCTCTGCCTGTTCTACAAGTATTTTAATGGTGAATGCTCTGACGAACTGCTGAAACTTGTGCCCCCACGACGTAGCCATACTCCACAAACACGACAGGCAGCTTAATCCCACCCCCACACAGTAGAGATCCCTAGATGTAAAAAATATTTCTACACCAGTAGTTTCTTCCCAAGAACCGCTAGACTCTGGAATTCCATTCCAGGTCCCTACTTTCCCAACTGTACTGACATACAGAAGTTCAAGTGTAACGTGAACCGACATCTTCTGCCCAAATCCCAACATATTTCCCCAGTAGTTGCTGCCCCTGATAGTAGCCCCTACACCAAAGTTGCAATGTGCCTGGTTTGGGGTGAAAATATAATAATATATATAATAATATATATATATATATATATATATATATATATATAATAAATTATTAAAATATATATGGCAATATAGCAATATTTCAATATATATTTTTTATAATTTACTATCTAGCTCTACCAATGTATTGAGCACTGCTGAAGCCAATGCTGAAAATTTACGCATAAAATTATATTTTCGTATATTAATTTATGTGATTAAATGAAGTATATATATATATATATATATATATATATATATATATATATATATATATATATATATGTGTGTGTGTATGTGTGTGTGTGTGTGTGTGTGTGTGGGAGGGTATAGTTTGGCAGCAAGTCATCATTCAAGCAAGTCTGACTGAACACGTTCTTTTTCCGATTTTGTTGAAAACTTTTCAATTCATCAAGCAGTCTTTTTTATTTTGGCTGGCATATTGTATATTATGGCGTCCTGTAGTTGTTGTTCGGCCATATTTTTCTCAAGCGCATCTGATCGTAGTTAGGAGCGATTGTTTTTTTTTTTCATTTTCTTTATTGGGGCTTGGCGTATTTATAGCTAATCCTTTTTTTTTACAATAAAAAATAATAATAAAATAAATAATAAAATAAAAAATAAAATACTTACTAAAAATTTTATTATTAAATTTAATAATAAAATAAAAAAATAAATAATAGAATAAAAATAATAATAAAATAATAGTATAATAAAAATTAAAAGTAAATGTTTAACCTCTACTTATCCTGCACCCACCTTTTTAGCAAACATATAAAAATTTAAAAATAAAATTAACTATAAATACACCAAGCTTCAATAAAACGACAACAACAATCACTCCTGACGACGATCGAATGTACCGATTGAAAGCGTTTGAGAAGAATAAGGCCGAATAACAATTACTTGGCGCCATAATATACAAAATTCCAACCAAAATAAGGAAGACCGCTCGGCGAATTGAATAGATATCTAAAAAAAAGTCGGAAGAACAAGAACTCAGTCGTGTTAGATAAGATGTGCTTGTACATATATATATATATATATATATATATATATATATATATATATATATATATATATATATATATATATATATATAAAATAAAAATTTTGAAGTTGAAAATTTTTTTTTAATTTTTAAAAAACCTTTAAAACCTGTAAGGAAGGTATACAAAATTTTAATTATTCGACAAGGAGTACAAATAAAATAAGTAAAAACTTATTCCATGGAGTTTAGAAAATGCACCTCTTCTCCTCAGAGGAAAGATTCGCAAAATATACAATAAATTTTGCATTAAAAGAAACAAATAATATGAAGTTTATCATATTTACATAAAAAGTCATTTAACAGTTTATAGGGATTCGATTTGAATGGTACAGCAAGAAACAGGAATAGGGGAGAAAAAGGATATGGTAAAAGTCCAATTGAAAAGATGGAAAATTCCAGAACAGGAATATATATATATATATATACATGTGTGTGTGTGTGTGTGTGTATGTGTGTGTGTGTGTGTGTGTGTGTGTGTATTAGCAAAGATACCCGCGCTTTGCACGGTACTTTGCTGTACGCTCGGTTACCCGCTTTGCAGCAAAGTACTGACCTTAACATTTGCCCTTGACCTTCGAAAATAGTGTGCACCATCTCTAGGTCGGAGACGATCATCATGTCAGGTTTGGTCATGATCGATTCAGTGGTGTGAGGTGTAAGAGAGTATATATACAACATTTCTTGTCTTATTGGCACACTATTCAGCAGAAAGAGAAAATATATTAGTCCGAGGCGATAGAAGGATACATCATTTTATTAGCCACCTTAGCAACGGATCTGGTATAAGTCCTCTTTTTCAGCTCAAAAACTTATCAATGCAAAGTTATTCCACAAGACGAATTTCGTTCGTTTCAATTCGGACTAAGTGGGGATCAGAGCGCTGGTGGTGCAAAGACGGTAAATTGGATTATTTGACATCAAAATTTTCACAATCACAGGTCAGACAATATAAAGATAAATATAACTTTCATCTCATTGTAAAATTAATTGACGTTTTTAAAAAATGATTTTCAATTGAAATGTTGCCGACGTAGACAGAGCAATCGCGTTGTTTATAAAAGCAACTGGCAGTCCGCAGTAGCTACCGAGATCATATCACATGTCACTTAAATTCTAAACTAATTATTGTTTTATTATAAAATCACCACGAAATGCAGTTCTCATGTTCTTCTTGCGTCAAGTAATTTGGCCATAATTCAGTAAATGAGGAGAGGCCGGTTAACAGTTCGATAGATTTGCCAGTCAAATGGAACATCCAGCAACTGACCTATCACTGTGAGTTCTACGGCCCAGATGAATTCACGGCGCTGCTTCCAGGCAAAATCCGTCAATTTGATGAGTGTTTTATTGTGGGGTTTGTTCTCTCTGCGCCAATGGCGTCATCAGAACAAAAGTTCTATCGTAATTCAGACGCCTATATTAATTGGTAAAACAATAAAAACATTTTATATATATATATATATATATATATATATATATATACAGAGGAACATTTCTGTAACAGTCTGAGGAAGCTACAGACGGCCAAAAAACGTCCGAGTAGCTGAAACAATAATGTAACTTAACAGAAAGATACGGTAATAAAAAATAAAACGTGTATATATATATATATATATATATATATATATATATATATATATATATATATGAATGGAAATGTATAAAAAGGAATACGAAAAGTATAAAAGCTTATAACCTTTCTTTATTTGTTTTCAATTGATGACGTGAATGAATACAAAATAATATTATGAAAAGAAATTAAAAAACTTTTTTATCCTAATATGCACTAAGTGTGACGTGAAGGAATACAAAATAATATTATGAAAAAAAATTATATATATATATATATATATATATATATATATATATATATATATATATATATATATATATATATATATACATGGAGGTCACCGCTTATCAAGTCCCGAAAGGCACTCGGGGATAAGGGTTATTGCGTGTACAGTAATCAATGGGATAGTATCGTAGTAAGCGTTAGTATTCAAGATTTGATAAAATGTCTTACTTAAGGGGGCGGTTCATCAGGAATTTGTTTATGTTGGACTTGAAGACATTCAAGTTGTAGTCAGGTGGGAAACAGGCAAACGGAACAGAGTTCCACAGGCGTGCACTTCTAAGAAAGAAGCTTTGTTCATGGAATCTACGTTTTGATTTAGGCACAGATAACGAGCGGGGAAAATTACTGACAGTGGTTTCAGCTAGACGGGTGTTTATCGTGAAAGATTGGCGAGCGGGGACCAGAGATTGGAGCGCGGAGGAGCACTTGCCATGAAAATAATAATAAAACAAAGACAGGCTTGAAACGTCTCTTCTGTTGGAGAGAGGTTGCAGGGAAGAGAAAGGGGTATCCCCCACTAAGCCACGAAGTTTATTTTGTACTCTGTTAAGGCAGGATAGGCTGTTTTTAGCTGCTTCAGCCCAGATGTGGCAGCAGTACTCCATCTTTGGATGTACTTGGCTTTTATACAGATAGAGGATTGTATCATAGTGAGATATTTTCTGGAGCGTCAGAAGGATCCCACTATCTTCCCAGCGACCTGGCCAACAGACTTGATGTACGTGTTCCATTTCAGATCAAGAATAAAGATCAAACCCAGAAGCTTGTAAAAACGTGGAGCCTCCCCAAGACGAGAGCCATCCATTTCAATTGATGCCAAACGGGGATCAGAGCGTTGATGCTCAGAAAACAATGGATGACCCCTGAAAATGTTCCCGCGTAATTAGAGTCTCTACATCAGTACTGATTAAGTTAGCTCGTGAATTTTGACAAGGATCACACTTAGTGCATATCAGGATAATTTTTATTTGCAAACAGAATCGTTCCAGGAGACGAGTAAAGTTGAGACAGGGATCTAGTCAAACGCCTCAGACGAAACAGAAGTTTAATAACGATGAATATTAAATGATATCACGTTTAATAACGTTTAATAATATCAAGTTTAATAACGATGAATATTAAATGATATCACGTTTTTCGATCGAGAGGAACCTAGAGTTTTCATATCAGTCCCCAGGCGGAAGCCATGCAAACGAACTACGACCAATGATATAAGAAACTTGTAATCTAAACGAATGTAACTTCGATATCTGTCGTTGTTTTATTTCTGTACATTTAAGTTTTTAATGACAGATTGAAAAATATGATGGCCACGTGACGGAGTTGGTGGGTGGTGTGTAGAAGACTGTGTTGAAACCCCCTCGTTTGTTGTTGTGTCGAGTTTTACTCTTCTCGCTGTGTCTATGACGATTCCGATTGGCCGACATTCAAATCAGTATTTTTCGCAACAATGTGGTCACTCGCTTTGACGTCATCTTCCGGGCTCTCCTAGACTTGTGACCGATTTTTTTGTTTGCCGTTCTTGACAACACGAAGATTCCGCATGTGATCCTTGGTCACGTTTTCTGGCCAAATTTATTGTTTAACCTCCTACTGGGTGTCTGCTTATGCAACAATTTCGTCAAGTTAAGCTTAGAAATCAACTAGCTAAGTTAACATTAGTCTCCCTCTCTCCTGAGTCCATTCCCTACAAACAAAACTTTCAATAACACTCAGCGGACGTATTTTCGTGTCTTTTTTTTTTTGCATGAAAAGTTTATTCGTCTTAGTAAAAGAGATGAGACGATCGACAGCCACTTACAAAACGAGCAGTAAAGAAAAAAAGTGTCGTCAAACTAGCACGTATAAACACTCGCATATGCATATAATTTATTTATTATCGAAAATATTACATGATAAGGAGTTTATGTTAACTCAGCACTATAAACTTCAACAGCAAGAAGAAATTCGCAATGACTGGAAGAAACGCCGGGATAAGCGGAGAACTGTTCAAAAATTTTATCTCTAGATTCGTATTATATGGTTTCTTCTAACTACTCTTCTCATCTTGAGCACTATTTTCACAACGCTTCGGTCGATGTAACTTCTGATCTTCTTAAAATGTATCTTATGGAACTCGGGAATTTTAAACGGAACCCTTTATTAAATTCATGGCGGTAGCACGTATTCGTTGCGTCAGCTATGACTGGATAGAGGTCCGAAGCAATTCCCAATTGCATTTTTCAGTCGCACATAGTAGGGATTGAACCTTCAACCTTCAGGAGAATATCACTTTCACAACTAGATTTTTACAAATACACTAACCACTGCTCCACGAGCCCTAGAATTGTCCGCAAGGACTCCTGGTGCAGTGGTTCGAGTCCAGTATGCCCTACTATTTCACCTACTGCCAGGTACGTGTGAGACAAAGTTACTTTACAATCACTTTTAATAGCTCATATGGAGCATGCTATGTTCCAAAACGGTAACCCATCTAATAATGACCAGACTTAATGAGTCTTAACTTCTATTATTCAAATAGATAAGTGTTCCAACGTAATATGCACCGAACACAGATATGAAAGAAGTGCACAACGCAATAAATAAATAAATAAAATAAATAAAATAATTCACACATGGTAAAAACTGATGTTTTATTCGCTAACAGCCAGCACTTGGAGTCATACAAAGCAGCAGTATTAAATTGAAACATCAATAGTTTAAAGTGATTCTCATTTTTTTGTGTGTTCCAGGTATTAATTATTACATATTATATATACATCAATTATATCTGTAATATATCTCTGTTATGTATGAATTGTATATCTAATCTATATTTATTATATATTTATTATATTTCTATTATATATCTATTATATATCTATATATTTTATACTAGCGGGGTGAGGTCCACCCGGCTTGCCGGATCGTAAAGTGCGCTTATGAATATATTTTAATTTATGCAAATTTCGTATTTATTATTACAGAGCCAATTCTCTATTGAATATTATTTTGTACCCAATATTAAAAAATGTAGCCAAGTAAAAAAAAAATGACTTGGATGCCATCAGCTAGAATCGAAACCAAAATATTAAGTGCCCCAGCCGCATCTCCAACAGACTCCAACAACTATCGAGAGATATATAAAAGCCATGTAATATTAAATGACTTGAAGAAATGAATTGGGTTTGGGCATGCGCAGAAAAAAAATAAAAATACGTCGACAATTTGCTTATATGTCTATGCGTTATTCATCGATCCAAACAAAGATTTTATTCATTATAAACCATCCTTAGTGTATGATTACTATTTTCTGTTAATTTCAGTGTTATATGACTAATAGTTTAAGAGTTTATCGGTTAAATATTTACGCACAAACAGACAGACACACATACATCTACTGTTTCATATATATATATATATATATATATAAAATATTATATTATACTATCTATTATATATTTATTATATACTAGCAGACTATTCGGCGTTGTTCGGTCACGCAGATTACGTATTTATTATTATAGAGACAATTCTTTATTATATTAAACCTAATATATAGTAGTGAAATCAAAACTACAGTGGGGGTCAAAATGTTTGCAAATTATATAAATTGATAAATTTATGCTTCAATATTTTCCAATATAATAACTATGTTACTCACTGTTTGATATGCGAATATATGAAGTAAATTCATAGAAACGGAAGCCAAATAATCAGATTCTGGGGGGGTATGGATCTTTAAATAATTTCAGGAAGGAATATGGGCCAACAGAGTTTGCAAGCACTCATTTATCCGCAATAAATACCATTTTTAAACATGATATAATTCGAAAAATTGTGTCATCATGATTATAGTACCATATATTGATAACATATTACAAGAAAACAACAGTTATTACTCAAATAACAATTAACAGAACAATACGAATTTATGAAACTATTTAACCCTTTGTTCGCTTTCCTCCATTTTAAATCAAATCAATCAGTCTCCTATCAACAGAGGATGTTAATATATGCACTTGCTGAGGTGTGATTTCAGAAGATACCTTCTTGATTCTCTCCCAAATGTCTTTTTTTACTATGGAATTGATGCCCGTTTTCGTAAACCTTCCTCTTCAGAATCGACTAGAGGTTCTCTATCGGATTAAAATCCGGGCTCTGAGGTGGCTAGTTCATCAGACGTTCACCAGAGATCCCCTGGTCTGAAAGCCAAGCTTTTGAGAACCGAGAAGCATGGCTTGGAGCATTGTCTTGTTAGATAATTAGATTCTGGTTGAGAGCATCATTTTGTGAATTCAACCAGGGCAATAAATTTGCTTCCAAAAACTTGCAGTAGTTCACAGAATTCATTTTGACACAGTCAGGGACAAGGAAAGGACCAACAATCTCAGTTCCAATAATACCAGCCCAAATCATCACTCCTCCCTGTTGACGTCTGAATCGCAAGCGTGGGCTATTGCCTTTAAGAAGCCATCCCTTGGCCCAACCGTCGGGGCCGTCGAGGGTTGCTCTGGCCTCGTCAGTCCAGAGAACATTTTGAAAATTGATTTTCTAATATTTAGTGGCCCATGCTAGTCGCTTCTGACAGTTTATATTACTCAAAGGAGGACATTTTGTCTGTGTTCTCTGGTCCGTTATCTGTTTCAAATCCGATTTCGGGCCCTTTTAGAGACGCCAGACACTCCTGCATGGTCAAAAATAGCTTTACTTGTGCTGTATGGGGTTGCTAGCAAACTCCTCTTGATTTTTCTAATATCTCATGGTGAAGTCACCTTTGGTTTGCCACTTTTATGCTTTTTTCTTCCATCATTGCCGTCAATGATGAAACGTTTCACAGTTCGATGATCTCGTTTCAAAATTTTCGAAATTTCCAATGTAGACATCTTTGCAGCAAGAAATGTAACAGTTTCACCCGTCTCCCTATCTGTCAACATCTTTCCTTTAGCCATTATCAATAAATTAAGATTACCTGCATAAACTTTTGGCTAATCTGAAAAGTGGAAAATGGTGAACTATTATTAAATTCTGGCTTGTATCGTAAAATGTAGTAATGGAACGAACCAGAATGGCAACCAGCAAATGATGGAAGAGTCCAAAATGAAAAATAAAGCAAAATTAATAAAGAAATTGAGAAAAAATAAGTCCGCAAACTCTTTTGACCCCTACTATATATATATATATATATATATATATATATATATATATATATATATATATATATATATATATATACTAGCTATAGCCTGCCACGCGTTGCTGTGGCTCAATGTGGTGTAATGGAAAAATCTAATAAAAAGAGAAAATGCATGTTTCTTATATTCTTAGTACAGCAATCCACTCCATAAAGTAAAAAAGAAAGGCGAAAATGTAAAAAAATGGTACTCTTGCAGAATTGGATCCAGATCCTCGGGAGCTCCGTCAATCATGGCTTGGACTCGACTAACAATCAGTGGATTAAGCCGAACATTGCTAAAATGTTTAAACGCTAAATCGAATTTGTTTTTGTTTTGTTTTTTGTATCGAAAAATGTGAGTTTTTAATTAGTGTTTTGGGGGGGGGCGTTACAATACACAGATTCGAAAAAGTTTTTCAGAAACAAATAAATGAAAACAAAGGTATAGTAAGTTACGTTTCTACCTAATTGGATGATTTTGTAGTGTCTTTATTTAATGTAAAATGTTTAATCAGCTCGAAAAACACAGTGTTTATCGATATATTTGAAAAAGACAAATGGTTGCAGTCTCTGTTAAATATGTTAGGATTGGGAAAATAAGTTAAAAACTATAAAGTGTCGGACACCTACCGAGTATCTTACCGTGACATAGGCTGAAATTATCGGTGGGTTTCTGACAGTATTTTGTATAGTGTTTTAGTTTTAACTCATTTTCCCAAACTTAACGTAATCAACAGTGTCCGCCACCAATTGTATTTTTCAAATATACCGATATAAACACTGTTTTTTCGAGCCGACTAAACGTTACATTAAATGAAAAGGGTTTGTATTACTAAACACAGATACGAAAAAGTTGCCGAAAAATAAATATATAACAAATAAATGTTATCAAAGGCAAAATAAGTTACTTTTATATCTAACTGGATAAGATTTGAGTGTTTTTATGTAATGTAAAATGTGTAATCGGTTCTAAAACATGCAGTGTTTATCGGTATATGTGAAAAAAAAACAAATGGCGGCAGACTGTTACACACATTAAGTTTGGGAAAATGAGATAAAACTTAAAAACTATACAGAACACTGTTCGGAACTCACTCAATATATGTTAGCGTGACATAGGCTGACATATAATCGGTTGTTATTTAACAGTAATTTGTACAGTTTTTTTAATTTAACTCGTTTTCCCAAACTTAACGAGTTTAACACAGAGTCTGACGCCATTTGTAATTTTCAAATATAACGGTAAATGCTATGTTTTTCGAGCTGAATAAACATTTTACATTAAATAAAAACACTAAAAAATTATCGAGTTTGGTAGGAAAGTAACGTATCCTGCCTTTGATAATATTTGTTATACATTTGTTTTTGACAACTTTTTGGAATCTATGTGTACAATAATACAAACCCAATGAAAACACTAAAAATGATCCAGTTTGGTAGAAAAGTAACTTATCTTGCCTTTGAAAATATTTACTTGTTTTATATTTGTTTTTGTTGACATTTCTTTTTCAACTCTTTGTTCAAGTACAAATCCGAAGGGAGTATTTTTCTATCTATTTTTATTTTTGGTACCGCGCTATTTTAAAATAGTTTTTTATAGTTAAATGTAAATTTCACAATATCTTTTTTTTCTTTTTTGGCAATTTTTCTTACATTAGGTCCATCTCCACAATTTTCTAAAAAAATGACTACTTTTAGAAATGTTCGACTATGCTGAATAAGAAAATCTCATTTAAAATTTGCAGAGGCAAGTAGTTTTCGAGATATAAAGACCTGTACTGTGCACTATAATTTAACTGGCGGCCATGAATAAACACCCCTAACCTCCCCATGTTAAAAATGGCTTTAGGAATAAATGCCACAATTCTCCCGCTGTTAATAACGGCTTTCGGAATAAACACCCCTAACCAACCCAGGTTAAAAATGTTGGAGGTGGATCTAATGTGAAAATTTACCTTTTGTTTTTGTAATAAATTGTTAGTTGAAAGCACAGAAGGCAGATTTGCCATTTAGTTGCACAAATATCCTCGAACCAGGTAAGCACTAAAAGGGACTCTTAAAGGTCGACACCGGTATCTAGTAAAAGTTTGTTTACATGTTTTACAAACTTTAATTATTTTGAAAACCATTCTTAATGAGGAGCTGAGGGTGGTTTTACAAGGATTATGTGCTTACACCGTACAATTAAAATAAATCGTGAAACTTGAATTTACACTTGGGGGGGGGGCTATAAAAATAGCACGGTAGCATCTGCGATCGTATACGTCCAACAACAATATCTACTGTAAAAGTAAACCAGATTCGTGCAAAAGTTGAGACAACGTTATTTTTAAATAGTTTTTTTTTCATGTGTAATTAAAGTTTCAAGATATCTTTGTTTTTTTTGTTTTTTTAAACTATAAGGTATAATCACAGAATAGTTACAAAACATCCTCCCATGTTAAGAATGGCTTTCAAAATAACCTCATATAAAAACTTCTGGAAAAAGTGTACTTTCAATTTTGTTTCTTCGCAAAAAAAAACAAACAAAAAAACTGTACTTTCACCTAACAATCTATAGTTTCAATAATAAAAAAGTTCATGTATTTAATTTTGTTAAAAAAGTAAAACTTGAACCTAAAAAAGAAGCAGACACGAAACAATCGAATGTAATCGTAATAGGACCGTAATCACGTTGTTGTTGTTTTTTTGGTTTTTTTCAAGTTAAATTCAACCGTAACACTATCTTTTTTTTTCTCATAATTTCATGTTTTTTTGTAATAATAAATTGTTAGTTGTTAGCAAAGAATAGTTACAAAACACCCTCGCCTCTGCACGGTAAGAATGGCTGCAAAAGCAAATAAAAAGTTGAAAGATATTTTTCAGCACGTTACCAAAATGCATATGTACCGTGAATTTTCTTCGAAAAAAACAAACAAACTGTACAAACTAAAAATTGATAGTTCTAATAATAAAAAAGTTCATACTTTCTTATATAGAAACAACTAAAAAAAAACAATGTGCTGCCAATTATGTTTTGACGATGAAGATGGTTTTGTTGATGTCCGTTGACTATTATGTATCAGCTCAGAACACATTTTCTGGCGAGCAATTTGTTTTAAATAAAAAAGTGGGAAATTAATTTAAATGTTACAAAATAGAGGATTTTTTTTCACTTATCGGTTAGAGTCGTCAAATCGTGGTGTATGGACTGAAAAAGCTACCGGAAATAAAAACCGAATAGTCACAATTAAATTTTTCGATTATCGATTTTCGATACTTATCGGAAGCATTCCAATATAAAACCTATCTAAGAATACTGCCAGACACATAACGTAACTTGTGTGAAATTTTGAAAAATAAGCACAGCCGTTTTGGAGTCCGTAGCGAACGAACTCAGACACCGACACAGACAAAGTTCCTTTTATGTATTAATAGTGATATGTAGTTCATATTAATTTTTGTAAATTTATTGACTAACGAGACCGTTAATATTCGTATAAAATTATTGATATAAACATCTTTTTTCAACAAATTTCATTTCAGCTTTCATTTACCAAATTGATGTAATTAATTAACACTTACTGCCTATGGTGGGGGACATCAGAAGAAGCCGAGAACTTTGACGCACCTACCCTCGCGACTCTTTTGGTCGGCAGAAGCGAAATGAAACACTCACATTCTCACACAATGTTCTTGATGTCGTTCACACATTCCTTCATATTAACAAGAGAACAGATCGACTCAGGCGAACAGAAGCAAATTCTGCTGACACACATACACACACACACTGATACGCACACATTGACACACACACACGGACACACAACCATACTAACACACACATACTGACACACAGATGCTAACACACACATACTGATAAAAACATACTAACACACACATAGTAATACACACATAGAAGCACACATACGAACACACACATATTGACACACACACATACTGACAAACACACTGACAAACACACACGCTGTCAGATCAAATGTAAGCAAATTACACACAAACTCACACTGACACACACACTGATACACACACACTGACACACGCATACTGATACTCACACACTGACACACGCATACTAATGCACACATACTGGCAAACACACACTGACAAACACACACGCTGGCACAACAAATGTAGGCAAATTACACACACAATGACACACACTGACACACACATACTAATGCACACATACTAACATACACATACTAACACACACATAATGACAACTACACAATCACTAACACACATGCTGGTACAACAAATGTAGGCAAATTACACACACAATGACACACACACATTGACACATACATACTAATGCACACATACTAACACGCACATACTAACACACATACAACTACACACTGACAAGCACATACACTGGCACAACAAATATAGGCAAATTACACACAAAAAATGTCACCCTGCCTTATTCTTTTACACTGAATTTTTGTCACCAAAATACGAATGTCTATAAACTTTTTCCGAACATTTATGTACTAAAGAATACTTTAATATTTTTGCATAATGATAGATATCAAAAATGTTATGTAACAAAATCCGTCTATGTCTTCAGCTAACGCTAACAGGGATTGCATAAGGATAAACGAATTTTCCTCAACTTCCAATACCTACTTTTATTTCATCAAAATCGATGAAATCGCCCATTTTTCATATGAATCGAATAATTGCTCTAGTTGCGGATATACCCCGGTGTACCGGAAAGAAAGTTTCACATGACTCCTCGCAGTGACTTCGTTTACAATACATTGTAGTATGCATTGCATTTTAGAAGATCTACTCTAGATTTTTTAAAAATTATTTATATATAATAACTTGAATTAAAGTTTATAATGCAAAATTCAAGTATCATGGTTCATTTGTGCTCTACCTAGAAACATTAATTTCGAACGAATAATTCTTATCAAAGAACATACAAAATCAACCAGCAACCACGCCACGATATCCACCTGAAATGGAAGGAAGATGGAAGTCTCTATTTCTTTTCCTTTTTGAATTATGTTGTTATTGAGTCTTCGTTCTTTTTAAAATCGAAAATTAAACACAAAATAATAAAATCAAAGTTTTAATTTTACAATACTATTTACATCAAAATGATTCGCCAAATAAGAAGTCTCATCTCGCGATGCTGACGAACTAAATATATTATTTACGAGCATATCGTAGATAAATGTATATATAACTAGCAAGTCTATAATATATTTCTCTGTCTGTTCGATCCACGTTTACTCAGAAACTTCTCGGCCGATCTGGCTGAAATTTTGTATGGCCCTTTATTATGAAAAAGTTACAGCAAACTAAGTATTATGGTATCTTTTCGATGCACAGTTATGGATTAATTAGGATTAATAGAAATTAGAATTTAACGCAAAAAAGAGTACAAATTTTATGATATTAAACAATCCATTTAACATGAATCATTCATTCGAAGTCAACGGGCGATAACCTTTGCTCGTTTAGTGTAGTGTGCCCATATTTTCATAGTTTAAAGAATAAGGAAATGATACAAGTTTGCGTGTCGTATCTAAATTAAAATTGAAAAAAAAAATGGTGCATATGTAAAAGAAAAAAGTTGTTAATCTTTCGGTAAAATGATTAAAGCGTGGATATTTCAGTTTTCGTTCGTCATATTATGGCAACTATATATATATATATATATATATATATATATATATATATATATATATATATATATATATATATATATAAACATATATATATATATATATGCTCACCAAATCGTATTGGTGTGTGTTCGTTTGTTTGTTCACGATTTTGTTAAGATGTAAAAAAGATGCCCTGCTTTACTAATTTATTTTCATGCTGAAAACGGAGATTTAAACACTTTCGTTTCTATTTTAATACTTAGCTCCATATTCTTAATTATTTACTGAAAGAGAATTTTTTTAATTGTTCTGTTTAGAAATATTATTTTGAGTTGATTAATTTATTTTAAATTTAATTTATAGCTTATTTGATTAATGTTTAATTATAATTAACCGACACAAGTTGCCTTTAAAAAAGGACCTTTAATTAATGTGTCAAGCTGGCGTAATGGTTATTGTACTTGACTCACTATCTTTATATTTTGGTTTCAATCTCAGCTGGAGTATTTTTTTTTACTTACGAGAAGTGAACTATTTAGAAAAAAACCCATAATACTCGCATGCACATGTCTCAATAAAAAAAAATACTTCATTTTTTTATTTAGGAATTTAACGTTACATTTAATATCTACTGCATTTCTGTTTTAAATAAATAAGAATTCTGCATTAATTACAAGCTAGTAATCTATAAAATTATTAATTCGTGTGTTAACAGAAAATCTTATGAGTCGATTTATTTACTTTACAGTGCTCAATACGTGAGTAGAATTAAGTAGTAAATCATAGCAATTAAGCTGCACAGAGGCTTCCGCGTTTATGCTCATAGAGAATCGTCAGGGTAAAAATTTTTTTTTATTTTTGCATTTTCACCCCAAACAAGGCACATTGCCACTTTGGTGTAGGGGGCTACTATCAGGGGAAACATCTACTGGGGTACTATGTAGGGATTTGGGCAGCGAGATGTTGGTTCACGTTGCACTTGAACTTATGCATGTCAGTACAGTTGGGGAAGCAGTGACCTGGAATGGAATTCCAAAGTCTAGCAGTTCTGGGGAAGAAACTACTGGAGTAGAAAGATCTTTTACATCTAGGGATCTCTACAGTGTGGGGGTGGGATTTTGCAGCTTGTCGGGTCTCTCGAGGGTGTTTACGTCGTGGGGGCACAAGTGCTTGCAGTTCATGAAATGCATGAAATTCGTGTTACCGGGTGTTTATATATATACGCGGTTTTAAATTTAGCTGGTGATTCAATCAGATTCATTGGTTATTCCCGTCCACATGTTATTGTTTCCATAAGCCAATGGCAGGAGTTTTGTGTGTTCCATTCAATAATTCAACAATTTGCAACAAAAACAAATGACAAACATAGCAGGTATTTATTATGCCTGTTCTTACTCTGTGCCATTTTTCTTATTTATTCGGGTTTGACATTTTTACTTGTGTCATTCTTACCTGTGCCATTTATTTCTTTACACTCTGCTTTATAAATCTTCATTTGGAGACTTTTTACAATACACTTTCTAGTTAATAAAAAGAAAGCTTTCTTGTTCAGAGAAAGACAAGATGGCGTCTCAGAACTAAAGACGATCAATAAATCTGTGCCACTCTGATCAACAGATTGGACCAGATGAGCCGCCATGTAATTGATTGGTGAGATTTTTGCAGCTGTCCAGACAACTCGTGTCAAACTGGTGAACGAAGTAGATAATTGACAACGAACGAAATACTGAAACCAAAATTAACAGCAGCAAAGTGCGGGTAGTCTAAAAATGAATGAATTATATTCAATATTATGCGAAGAAGTCTATGACTTATGTTTCTAATGACTTATATTTTTATTGACTTATGATTTTATTGACATATTTCTATTGATCTATGTTTCTGTTGTCTTATATTTATATTATGCGAAGAAATATATGACTTATTGACTTATGTTTCTATTGAAATATATTTCTGTTGATTTATATTTATTTTGACTTATATTTTTATTAACTCATATTTCTATTGACTTTTATTTTTGTTGACTCATATTTCTGTTGACTCATATTTCTGTTGACTCATATTTCTGTTGACTTATATTTCTATTGAATTATGTTTATATTGAATTATGTTTATATTGAATTATGTTTATATTGAATTATGTTTATATTGACTTGTATTTCTATTGATTTTATTTCTATTGACTAGTATTTCTATTGATCAATGTTTCTGTTGAGTTATATTTCGATTGACATATATTTCGATTGACATATATTTCGATTGACTTATGTTATTATTGATTTGCGGAATAAGTAAAAGTTATATCTACTAGAAGTTTACAAAATACGAGAGATGTGTAATCCCTACCATCGAGACAATGTGTTGTCCTTTGGTTCTGATAGATTTCAACATATTTCGCTTTTTATTTTAGATATTCAAGTTAAGATTTTCTTTTAATATGATTTCATATTTAAGATGTATTTTTAAAAAATTTCTTATTAACTTTATTTCATTTAGTCAATTCACATATTTATTTATTTCTAAATCTTAGTTTTTGTTTCTGTGATTATATCTAAATTTAAATTATCAACTGTTGAAGATTGTTTCTTTAAAGTTTATATATATTTTGTTTCTGCTATTTTAATACGCTGATAAATTAACAAAAAATAGATTCGAAATTTTAACATTTCGCTGCATAATCATTATATAGGTTATGCAAATGTTATATATAGTTATATATAGAGATTTTAAGATTTCTTGAAATAAGAAGTTTGGAAAATTTCATTTGTGTCTTTCTTATTATTTTCTTTGTACTAAATTAATAAGGTTGCATCTTTTACTCAGCAGATTTAAATACCGATTAATCTGTTAACTTATATATTAAACCTCAGTCAAAAACTGTCCAAAATTCGATAAATTTCTACTTAAGCTTGATTCTAAAATAATTATTGTATTATTGTTATCATCTTTATTCATTCTCATTTGCATAATTGCATTATCGTGATGGGACTCTGTAAGTATAATGAGGTTTATTTGATAAAATTGTGATTTTATAACTTTATAAATTGTGGAATAGGAATATTAAAACCTAACTAATTTCCTATCGTTCTTAGTATTACATTAATAGATGTGGTAAGAACCGATATATTATTCTAATTATGAGGTGCAAGAACTACTTGAAGATTGTGTATCAAATTCGATATATAACTTTCACGAAAAACACTCGTCTAGCCCAAATCACTATCAATAATTTCCCCCACTCTTTATCTGTGCCTAAACCTAAACGTAGATTCCATGAACAAAGCTTCTTTCTTATAACTGCACGCCTGTTGAACACTCTTCCGTTTGCCTGCTTTCAAGCTTACTAAAATATGATTGTCTTCAAGTCCAACGTAAACAAGTTTTTGATGAACCGTCCCCTTAAGTAATCCAAGTTACAAGATTTCCACTACTTATGTTTATTACGCTATAATCCCATTGGCTAATGTATACCCATTAACTTTTATCCCCGAGTGGCCACTGGGCCTTGATAAAATGGTGATTCCTATGTAAAACAAAGAGGTGGTTGCTATAAATTGCTTAGTTTTTTAAGTTAATAGTAATGCAGGTGCAATGAATGATTTAATTTATGCGATTACTGTTTCTTATAATTAGATGTAAATATTTAATATACGGTGGATTGTGTATGGCTTTATGTATGTCTAGATGATAAGAGATAGATAGATAGATAGATAAAGAGGGATAGATAGATAGATAGATAGAGAGAGAGAGAGAGAGAGAGAGAGAGAGAGCGAAAGAGAGACGTTTAATGAGGTGAATTTTGAACAGACCTATTTTGTTATTCATAGTTTCTCTTTGGTGATTTTTTATATTTTCACTCACTTTACAATTCCGCCAGGACGTGTAACCGTAGTAACGCTGTTTGGTCTGCGTAAATTGTTTCGAATGCTAATATATTTTTATTTATAAAAGCTCTACTTTATATTGAGCACTTTTACAAATATTTTTTTTTTAAGTTTATCTTAACTCTATACTTTAGCCTTATTAACATATATGTATATATATATATATATATATATATATATTGTGAGTTACAGAAAATAAATTCATGGCAATTAAACTACACAGAGTCTTCAGGCATTTTAGCCTGACGATTCCCTACAAAAATGAAAATCGAAAGACGCTGTATAGCTTAATTGTTATAAATACATTTCATAATTTATTACATAGATCTATTCACATATTGTTAAAATAAATATAGAAAAATCCATACACAAAATATTATATCCGGATAACATTTTATGTGGACACATGAAATGCTATCAATCATAATATATATATATATATATATATATATATATACTAGATTTACACACTAGATTTTCTAACCGTTCAAAACGGGCTAACCGTATAGCATTTGCCTATTTACTTAAAATTGCCGTGGATAGGGGATAATGGTACAAAATTAAGTTGTTGTTTTTTTTAATTCAATTTTCACCCCAAACAAGGCACGGTGCCACTTTGAAGCAGGGGGCTACTACCAGGCACTTAATTAGCAGGGTCATTATGAAGGGAGATGAGTAAAAAGATGTTTGTTCACATTACACTTGAACTTCTGCATATCAGTACAGTTGGGAAAGCAGAATCCTGGAAGGGAGTTTCAAAGACCCGCAGTTCTGGGGAAGAAACTATTGCAGTAAAAGGCTTTCTTGCACCTAGGGATCTCTACTGTAAAGGGATTAGACTTAGTAGCTTGTCGGGTTTGTCGGGGGTAGTTACGTCGGGGAGGTACAAGTGTTTGCAGTTCGTCAGAGCATTCACCATTAAAGTATTTGTAGAACAGGCAGAGGGATGCAACATCTCGTCGATGGGACAGAGGTTGAAGCCTAGATGACAGTTCAGGACCTATCAGGTTGGTGACTCTCTTTTGAACCCTGTCCAGGAGCAAGAGACAAACAGCAGATGCACCAGCCCAGATGTGACAACAGTACTCCATACATGAGTGAATGGTGGCCTTATAGAGGTACAGGATACTGTCAGGCGTAAGTAGTTTTCTAGCACGGTAGAGGGAGCCAATCTTCCTTGCAGCAGCCTTGGCAATGCTCTCAATGTATCTATTCCAGTTCATATTCCCTGTAAACGAGGCCGAGGAGTTAAAAAGAAGTACTTTCAGGCAATGTGTTCTTGGCCATTGCTATTGGTGGTAGAGAAGGTTTCTTGTAGTTATTGAAGGAAACAAGCTTAGTCTTAGCAGCATTGAATGTGACCATCCATTTTTGTCCCCATTCCACTACAGATCGGAGGTCATCCTCAAGTGTTTCTGCCATTTCCTTGGATATGTGTTCATTTGTTTTCCCCTCATATCTGTTATAGAGAGTGGTGTCATCGGCAAATATACCCATCTCCGAAACAATTTTATCAGGGAGGTCATTTATGATTATCAGGAATAATAGAGGTCCAAGGATAGACCCCTGATGTACTCCCGCATTTATGCCATATTGTTTAGATGTACGACCGTCGAGGACAACTTGGATTTTGCTCTTTAAAAAGGATTTAATTACATTATGAATTCTTCCAGTGATTCCATATGATCTAATTTTCGTTAGAAGACCATCGTGCCATACCCTGTCAAAAGCCTTAGATATATCAAGGGTTACCGCTCTACCCTCCCCTGTTTTGTCCAATGAACGGCATATACGTTCAGAAACTACAGTTAAGATATCTGCTGTTGAACGGGCTTGCCTGAATCCATATTGTTTGTCAGTCAGGAGTTTAGCAGCTGTTAGGTGCTGGACTAGGGCTTGATTAACTAAGGACTCAAATATTTTGGCGAAAAGCGGGAGGAGGCTAATGGGGCGATAATTTAGTGGGTCTTTCACCAGAATTCTTGAAGACTGGTACCACAGAGGCGGTTTTCCAGCAGTCGGTAAAGCAAGATTCGTTAAGGCATTTATTGTAAAGTTTGACGAGAACTGGAGCAACCTCGGCAGAGCATTTTTTTAATAGCACAGGATAAGATCTGGTCCACATGCTTTTGAGGTGTCTAGGTTTTTTATAATAGCATGTACCTGAGAAGGGGTGATTTTCAAATCGTCAAGTGTGGCGTCTGTTCGCAGAGGAAAATCAGAGAGGGATTGGTGTACCGGGTTCAGTGTGGAGTTTGAGGCAAACCGACTGGCAAGCAGATTAACCTTGTCAGTTGCCGTGCAAGCAATCTCATGATCGTTTGATTGTGGGGGAATAGTTTTCTGTACATTATTTACTACGCTGTTGTAGATTTTTCAAAAATCCCGAGTTCTTAATTTTTGTGCTTCGGTGCGTTCCTGGTGGTTTCAGTGTAATCTGTCTTAGCTGTCTCTATCACTCTCTTACAATTATTTCTAGCTTCTATATACTTGATTATTTGAGCTGGACTTATGTCGGTTGAATCTGCGGAACGCATGCTGCCTTTGACAAATGGCAGCTGCACAAGCAGAAGTAAAACATTGAGGAGAGTAGGGCTTGCAATAGAATTTATAGAAGTTAACAGATTGTTAGAAGTATTATTGTTTTTACTCTGCTTTCTTGCGTTTGGTATATATTATTAGACATGTTTGTCCTTCTTTTTGCAAGGATCGTTTGCCTTACATCCGAGATAGTAACATTATTTATCAATTTAAATGCCAGTGTGATGATGGTTATGTCGGGGGGTGGACTTCCTTGCATTTGTAGACTGGTATAAACCAGCATGTTCCATCTAAGATCAGACAGAGTAACCCTTTTAAAATTTTAGAATCTGTCTTTATCGCAATTCGTAAACCTTCTTTGTGTCGGCAGAAGGAATTGTTAAAAGCGTTAAATCTCTTCAGGAAACTTTTACCACCTTCCCATTTTTTCTTCCCTCGCGGTGCTATTTTAATCGGTTTTTACACGCTTTATTGAATTAAATTATTTGTTTTAATTGTCCTTTTTTGGCACCTTCGATTTATAAAAGACTCCCCCATTGCTCTTTTTTTTTTCGTCATTAATGCTATTTCAATGCTAGCGATTTCTCCTGATGAGATGATGGCCGAAAGGGATCTTGAGAGATTTCCGCTTATTTAAAAAAAAAAAAAAAAAAAAAAAAAAAAATATATATATATATATATATATATATATATATGCGTGTGTGTATATATATGTGTGTATATATATGTGCGTGTGCATATATATGTGTGTGTATATATATATATATATGTGTGTGTGTATATATATATGTGTGTGTGTATATATACATATATGTATATATATATATATATATATATATATATATATATATATATATATATATATGAACTTGTTAATCACCTATTTATTGCTTCTATCTTCTTCCCTTTTATCTCCACTTTCTCATCTTTCTTCCATATTCTTTCTTTTTTATTATTGTTTATTCCGTATGTTTCTTTTAAATATTACCTACATATACACTACTCTTCCGATTTATCCTTACACGTTGTACCTACTGTTAATTACTATTTACCATTTTATCTTATTCCTTCATTCTCAGTTCATTTCTAAATGTCATTAAGCTCGTTTCTTTTTTCTATTTTTGCCTTTCTCCTCTTCTTCAAAATGCCATGGCGTAAAAAGTTTTTTTCTTAAATTGCTCTTCGACCTTTTATTATTTGATGATAAAGTTATAACTTTTATTTATCAACTAATTTTTCATTTAACATTTTGTATTCTGTCCCTTTGGTAGTTTGGAGGGTTTTTTTTTTATCTTAATAAGTTTTGTTTTAAAAATTTACCCTTTGATAATACACCCCCCACACACATACATACACACACACACATATATATATATATATATAGAGAGAGAGACAGAGAGAGAGAGACAGAGAGAGAGACAGAGAGACAGAGAGAGAGAGAGAGAGAGAGAGAGAGAGAGAGAGAGAGAGAGAGACAGAGAATAAATGACAAAAAGTTATATTCCAAAATTCATGATGTTGACCATCTTATAATTTATTCCTTTAATTCAGTTGACTTATACAATTCTTGACAGTATCTGTTTCGTAGCGCAAAATCAATCACTTAATTATTATATAAATCAGTGAATCTATTATGCCCTTAACTCATCAGAAGAAATAGCAACAATTTATCCGTCAAAAGGAAATGAAGTGTGATTTGACATGATTAAAATCCGAAAATTGGAAGAAAACCTACACATACCTTTAATATTTTTCCATTACGCCATTTTAAATATATATATATATATATATATATATATATATATATATATATATTACACAGTGGTCACCACTTATCAAGGCCCGGAAGCAACTCAGGGATAAGGGTTATTGCAAGTACATTACGTTACTGTGGAGATTTGATGAAGTGTTTACTTAAGGGGGCGGTTCATTAGGAATTTGTTAACGTTGGACTTGAAGACATCCAAGTTGTAGTCAGGTGGGAAGCAGGCAGACGGAACAGAGTTCCACAGGCGTGCAGTTCTAAGAAAGAAGCTTTGTTCATGGAATCCACGTTTTGATTTAGGCACAGATAAAGAGTGGGGAAAATTTTTCACAGTGGATTCGGCTAGACGGGTGTTTTTTTGTGAACGATTGGCGAGGGGGACCAGAGATTAGAGTTCAGACGAGTACCTGCGATGGAAATAACGATAAAACAAGGATAGTCTCGCAACGTCTCTTCTGTGGGAGAGAGGTTGCAGGGTAGAGAAAAGGACATCCCCCACCAAACCACGAAGTCTATTTTGTACTCTGTCAAGGCAGGATAGGCTGTTTTTCACAGCTCCTGCCCAGATATGGCAGCAGTATTCCATCCTTGGCCGTACTTGGCTTTTATATAGATAGAGAATTGCATCAGTAGTGAGGTATCTTCTGGAGCGGTAGAAGGATCCACCATCTTTCCAGCGACCATGGCAACAGACTTGATGTACGTGTTCCATTTCAGATCAGGAGTAAAGGACAAACCCAGAAGCTTGTCAAAACACAGACGAGAGCCATCCACTCCAATTGATGCCAGATGGGGATCAGAGCGTTGATGATGTAAGGATAGGAGTTTGGTTTTAGATGCATTAAAGGTAACCAGCCACGTCTTCCCCCACTGAACCACGCGCTCGAGATAAGAGGAGAGAGAATCAGAGAGAACTTTGTCATTTACAGCATTTGATGTGTTGCCGTAGATGGTCGTGTCATCAGCATAGATGTCAACGAATAATTTAAGTATGTGTTTAGGGAGGTCATTGATGTAGCACAGGAAGAGAGTTGGGCCCTGGATTGACCCCTGACGGACTCCAGCATTAATACTGCAGGCCTCTGATTTTTGTCCATCGACCACTACTCTTATGAGCCTATCGGAGAGAAATGATTTAATGATTGAGAAAACATTTCCAGTTATACAGTAGCTGGAAATCTTGTGAAGTAGACCCTTATGCCATACCTTGTCGAAGGCTTTTGATATGTCAAGATCAATTGCCCTAGAAATGAAGCCTTTGTCAAGAGATTGACTAATCCTGTTGGATATAACCGTCAGCACATCCGCAATAGATCTTGCAGAGCGGAAACCATATTGTGTGTCACTAAGAATGTTGTTTCTGCTGAGGTGGTTGACTAATCCTCTATTTAATATGGATTCCAGCAACTTACGTATAACACACAGGAGACTTATTTGTCTGTACTGAGAGGGAGATGACTTATCACCTAAGTTCTTAAATACAGGGCAAACTGATGAGGTCTTCCAGAGAGTCGGAAAGCACTTCTCCTTAAGGCAGCGCTTAAACAGTTTTGTAAGTATGGGAGCAAGTTCTGGTTGAAGCTTTTTTAACACTATAATTGGGATGGTGTCAGGGCCAGTTGCTTTACTGGAATCAAGGTTCTTGATTAGCTTGACGACCTCATGCACATATATTTGTATGTTACCTAGCGTGTTCTGTGTTATAGGAGGAAATATAGGGAGTTGATGGCCTTCGTCGCATAGGGTAGAATTCAAGTATGCCTTCAATTGCGCCTATATCCACCTCGGCATTGTTTTTAACTCAACAAAGACACGTATCATGTACCAACCAAAGCTCCGGGACAGGACCGAGACTGCAGCTTCATCTGTCATCATCGGCGACAAACCTCTGAAGTAGGTAGACCACTTCCCATAGCTTGTCATCTTACGCTAACATCCAAGACGAAATCCAATACCACCTAAATGCACCCATGGCTGTCTTCGGACTCGTGTGTTTCAAAACAGAGACATACTGACAGACACCAAAATGGCTGTATACAAAGCTGTTATGCTCCCGACTCTTCTTTATACCTCGGAGGCCTGGTCGATGGAATGTCGATACCTCAAAGCACTGGAGAAGTACCACAAACGCTGATTGCGGAGCATTCTGGATATCTCCTAGGAAGACTATCTCATCAACCTCAGTGTTTTCCCGGAGGTCAATACACCAGATTCGTAGCAATCGTCATTAGGAACCAGCTGAGGTGGTCGGGCCACCTTGTCAAGATGTTGGATTCCTGACTGGCGAAACATCTCTTCCCTGGGCAGCTAAAGAAGGAAAGCGAACTCAACGAGGCCAGAAAGAAACAACATAAGGAACTTCTGAAAGCAAACAAGTCATCGCTAAAGGCAAAGCCACCTTCGAGATCAGCCGACGTGCAGGCCCTGAGGATGAGAGAAAAAGAAGAGAGGGAGAGAGAGAGCGAGATAGATAAATTGATAGATTGATAGATAGAGAGAGAGGGGGGAAGAGAGAAAGAAAGAGAGAGAGAGAGAGAGAGAGAGAGAGAGAAACATCGCTATCGAGCCAACCATCCAAATGGAGTTGCATGCTCTTATTGTGAAAAACAGTTTAAGACCAGTATTAGCCTTGTCAACCACCTCTGCAAACACTAAAACCTAAAATACGATCACCATCCTCATATACAAAATGTGATATTTCCTTGTGGAAAGCATTTGAAAAATTTAAATATGAAAGTGTTAATAAAACCGAACAAATGCGTTTTATTTTAAGAAACTAAACATATTGTTTATTTAATTATAAATTTTCTGTTTCTAAAGAAACATTTTTAAGTAGGGATATTAGAAGTGTTTTTTGTTTTCTTTGATATCGTTCCGTTTGGTGCTTTTCACGGTCACGAATCTTTGATGGAATGAGCTTTCTGTTATATGTAAGTTAGAACGAGGTGGCGTAGGTTCACCTTTGTAGGTTAAGGTTATATGTTACGCCCACCCCTCGGACTTACACATAATAGAAATCTCATTCTATCAGAGATTCGTGATCGTGAAAAACACAAAACGGAACGATGTGGAAGGAAAAGAAAAAAGAAAAACACTTTAAATGTTTTTACTTGAAAAAGATTTCCTTGAAAACCGAAAATTTGTAATTAAATAAACAATGTGTTTATTTGATTAAAAAAAACGCATTCGTTCGGCTTTATTAACACTTTCATATATATATATATATATATATATATATATATATATATATATATATATATATATATATATATATATATATATACTAGCAAAAGTACCCGTCGTTGATTGGGTTCGAAAACAGCCTACAGAAAAAGGACTCTGATTTATGAAAGTATGATAGGTTATGAAAAGGAACGGTTGTAAAGAGATAGCTTCGAATTTGGGGGGTATCAAAACCAAAGCAAAATATGATGAAAGTAAATATAAAAGAGATAAACCCCATAATTTATTATACCATACCTGTTCACACTGAAACACTTATCACAATACCACAAATCTATATGTTCACACTGAAACACTTATCACAATATCACAAGTCTATATTAAAAAACCTTGTTAAACTTTATGACATATTTCCATTCTATGGAGGTCAGGTGCGAATGAACACCCCATAATTTTATTATGCCATATTTCTTCAAACTGAAACATAATTATCAAAGTATACTTACGCAGATAGATATGAAAAGTCTTTATTAAAGTTTGTGCCTATTTCTATTCTATGGAGGCCAGGCGCGAACGCAGACCTCACAATTTTATTATACAATCACTATTTAAGTTAAAACATACTTATCAAAGTATTCTTATATACATCTATATCAAAAACACTTGTAAACGTTTTTTTTTTTTTTAATTTTTTAATTTTTATTTCCATACTTTGTGGATCAGGCGCGAATGCAGGCTCCACAATTTTAATGAACCACCGTTCTGCCAGATCAAACATACCCATTCCTGTGTCTCGATAAATCTTCTATCATTAAAATAGTCAACCATATAGGAGCCTATTCGTCACACACGCACACACACACACACATTCAGCTCTATATTATAGATATGTGTGTGTGTCGTATTGTGTGTCATTGTGTGTGTGTCTGTGTGTGCTTCAGGCTTGACAGACTATTGATACTCATTGTAAAGGTACCTGCGCATGAAATATTTGTGAAAAGAGTTGCACAATCTCCAAGCACATCTCTCCTGAGTCGACATTGTTACATACCAATGACAAGTAGAGGTTTTGGACGACTGAAAACAATGCCGAGATAAGCGGAGAGCATATACAGCGCCTAGGATTCCCAAATGGTCACCCATCTGGTACTAGCCAGGCTCAACGTTGCTTAACCTCGGTGATCTAATGAGAACCGTTGTATATATTGAGATGCATTAACTTTATCTACTTGACGTTGCGTGGCGTTCTCTATTTAAATTATGGCAAAACAACGATGTGCGGTTTATTATATTCATGCACACATAGGCAAATCTATCTATATAACTATGAAAGTGAAATTGTTTGTGTGTCTTCCTGTGTGTTTACATTTCCCTACCAAACTACTCTGTCAATTTTCAGTCTACAGACTTGAGATTCGACAGAAGGAAATCTTTTTAATCGATTTTCGCTCAGAAATATGGCTGTCAAGGGGCCAAAGTTCAACGATTTGACCTTTGAAAACTCTACCAAACTCCTCTGCCAATTTTGGGTCTAAACACTTGAAATTTTAGATGTATGTTACTTGGACATGGATCAAACTTTTTTTTACTTGATTTGAGCCCAAAACAATACATGTTCAGGGGTCAAAATTGGGGTCAAAGTTTAAAAAAGATTTACCTCTCAATATTTGAAATTTTACATAAAGTATATCCAGACATAGGGTAGCTTTTTAATTAGTTTTTGGGCACAAATTTGGCTTCTAAGGGGTGAAGGGGTCAAGGTTCAAAAGATTTGCCCCCTATGGTCTCTAGCAAACTATTTGACCAATTTTGGGTCTAAACATTAGCAATTTTACATAAGGGGTATTCAGACATGCAGCAAGCTTTTTAATCAGTTTTTGGGCGAAAATTTGGCTGGCAAGAGGTCAAAGTTGAAAGAGTTGACCTTTGAAGACTACCAAACTACTCCGCCAATTTTGGGTCTAAACACTTGGACTTGTATACGTTGGTTGACATGAGTCAAAGTTTTTAATATATATATACATATGCACATAAAGTTATGAACAGCATATTGGGTCCAAGCAAAGCCGAGCTGACCTGCTAGTACACTATAATTAAAGACTGAATGTGTATGTGAAAATACCTGTAAACAAATAAAACTCGTAAATTTCAGGCAAACTAATAACCTAACATAAATCATGTATTTTTTGTTTTTCTTCTTTTGAGAATTATTTTTAATCGTTTGTTTAAATATATTTTTAAGCTTTTCTATTTGTGTCGTTATTTCTTTTCTTGTTTTTAATTTGTCTTCTCGCTGTTATTCTCAGACACCGGTTGCTTGTTTTAATAAAAATGTCGGACACAGAAAAAGAAAACCGATACATTTTTAAAATGGCCGATTTAAGAAACGACCTTAATCAGTAAATCCCAAAGCGCCCTACCCGACTCACTGGTCAAATCGAATCGCGTGCGGGTGTGTGAAACCACCCTATTGCTCATTGTAGCCCTCTGGCAATGAAACTTTAAATTCGTGAAGACATTTTTCATTGTTTTTCGTCAATAGAAACTGATATTGTGCGCCATTATGAAGTTGAACGCGAAGATGGAAAAATAAAATGAAAGAAAATGGAAGAGAGAATAACAAAATGAATAGAAACGAATGGAATGATATAAATGTTCGGTAAATATTGATCGACCAATTTATGTTACAACATCTCGTGTTGCATGGGTTACTCTCCTTTATATGACTTATACATTATCATATATTGTTTTAATTAGAAGTCTTTCTCGTATATGTGGTGGCAGTCGTAGTACATTTGAATAGAAGAGTGAAAACTCCTTCAACTTATGTATGTATGACAAATTCTAGAAGAAATATTGACGAGGACTAAATATTAAAGCAAAATATGTTAAATCATTAACGGAAAAGATTTATGTGTATAATTTTTATTATCAAAGAAATCGAGCATTCTCGGGTTTTAAGCATTTTTCGTGGAAGAAGTTGTCGAGATGCTGGAAAAAGTGATAATCAGTGGGCGAGAGGTTCGGTGAATATGGCGGACAAGGAAGAGTCTCGTAGCCCAATTCGTTCAACTTCTGCAGACTCAATTGAGCAACATACGCACGAGCGTTGTCATAGAGGAGAATTTGCTTCTTCATATTGATCAATCTCGGGCACATACGTTGGAGCTTCTGGTGGATTTAGTCAATTTGTCGGCAGTACGTCTCCGTCGTAATCGTTTTGTCAGGATTCAAGAAGTTGTGATGGATGAAACTGGCCGCAGACTACCAAACAGTCATTATAACCATTTTCTTTGGTGCAATTTCGGCTTCGGGAAGTGTTGTGGAGCTTCTCCGGCATCCAACCACTGCACCGAATATCACCGGTTGTCGCAGAGGATCGACTTCTCATCATAGGTCACAATCCGCTCGAGAAATGGGTCGTTTTTGTTGCGCAGAAGATCGTAGAAGATACTTTATTATCGGTCAATTCATGCGGCACCCATTTATCCAACCTTTTTTTACTTTCCTATTTGCTTTAAATGGCGAACGACTATTGAGTGGCCGAGCTCGAGTTCAACAGCAACTTCTCGTGTGGTTTTGCGAGGATCGGCTTCAATTAAGGCTTTCAAATGTTCGTTATCAACCGCAGTCGACCGGCCGTGAGCATCTTTATTTTCGCCATTGCGAAATTTCTTAAACCACCGTTGTGCAACTCGTTTGTTAGTGGTTCGTGGGCCAAACGCATCATTGATGTCACGATTTAGTTTGAACTGGAACAAAAAAATCATACGGATTTGAATTTTGTCCATACTATCGAAAAGTCTATAAAAATGAATGAAGAGATTGAGAACGGTAACAAATAAGATGATTCGATAGTCTGAAAAACGTGCTTCAAAATGATATATAACATGGCTATATAATATATCAATGAATTGATTCAAAAATCATATATAAAAGTAACATCTGTGAGAAAACGATATTGTTTTGCACCAATATAATATTAGCTCTTCACGGATAACGCCAATATTCCAACGTCTATTTTTTTTAAAGTGTGAAACTGTATATTTCCAGCATTTTTGATTGGTTGAAATAAAATTCTTGCTTTAATATTCTTATACAATCAGCAGTTAATACATTTTCTCCTGACATAATTGGCGTTTAGAAATTGCACCATTTTTTTTTAGTCTGGGACATTTATTACCAGCGCCAAGAAACTCAGTCTTTTATGGAAATAAGACCGAAAACATAAACAAAAGAGGAGAACACAAATCTGCAGACGGTAGGAACTTTATGATGAAATTAACTTTTTTATATAAAACAATAAATTAACTTATTTATATAGAATACGTACATAAAATAACAGCAAAATAAAAACGTCATTTTGTGGCGTTTCAAATGTTATGGCAGACGAAACCGAAAGTACTTATAGCTCTTATCTTCCGCAATGCTTATAATGTTAATGCTGAAATATCCATTATTATTATTATTATTATTATTATTATTATTATTATTATTATTATTATATTTTCCAAAAGAGTCACAGCTTATCAAGGCCCGGAGGCCACTCGAGGATAAGGGTTAATGAGTGTACGGTAATCAATGGGAAAATATCGTAGTAATCGTTAGTAGTGGAAATTTGGTAAATTGAATTACTTAAGGCGACGACTCATCAAAAACTTGTTTACGTTGGATTTGAAGACGATCGCATTGTAGTCAGTTGGAAAGCAGGAAAACGGAAGAGAGTTCCACAGGTGTGCAGTTCTAATAAAAAGGCTTGGTTCATGGAATTCACGTTTAGGTTTAGGCACAGATAAAGAGTGGGGGAAATTATTGATAGTGGTTTCAGCTAGATAAGTGTTTTTTGTAAAAATCGGGCAAAGGAAGGGGCATAGATTGAAGCTCAGACGAGCATTTTTCATGAAAATAACGATATCGTAGAGACTCACAGCGTCTCTTCTGTGGGAAAGAATTTGCAGGGATTTTTTTTTACATGGAGTTCAACACTTATCAAGGCCCAATGGCCACTCAAGGATAAGGGTTATTGTGTGTACAGTAATCAAAGGGATAGTGTAGCAATAGTGTTGGAGAAATTGTGAGGTGTCATTACTTAGGGGGGCGGTTCATCAGGAATTTATTTGTGTTGGACTTGAAAAAAGGGCATCCTCCACTAGGCTACGAAGGCTATTTTAAACGCTGTCAAGGCAGGAATGCTTAAGTTTTAAAAAAATAGCAACCTTATTAAAATGAAAATGATGTGAAAATCACTCAGTATTTTCCGAACAAGCTAATTATAGATCGAAATGAATAAATGTGAATTTTTGGCATTTATTTCTCTTAAATTACCGTCGAAACAGATTTATTATTGTTTAAAATATTATACCAGTTTTCTAGTACGAAATAATACAAATACACTATTATTAAATGCAATATAGTTTTATGTAATACTGTATATGTTATAGAGAGAAACGGCCAAAACATATTTATTTGTATGCATAATTTGTATAGCTATGTTTAACAAATGAATTTTTATGTTATTCCTTTGTAATTTTATTTTCATGTGCAATGTTGTGACCCTTTGGCTGTAATCATCGTGTAGTACCTGTGTAAACTGTGGCAGGCAGGGCCAAGGGTCAAAACATTATTATAATTATTATTAATTGATTTTAGCGACGGCGGGTTGCTGGATCGATTATTATGATTAGAAAAATAAACACTTAGATTGGGAAAAAGTGATTGACAGGCTGAAATAATAAACAGCTATAAAAGAATGTGAAAATAGAAAATAGACGTAAACATAATTTTTGGTTTGCATAAACAAATAACTAGATTGAGGTTATGTTAGCTGTTGGTCTCAGACACGTGATGAGATGTAGATTTGGGGAGATTCTAGTCAGTCATAAGCTGAACATCAGAGAGAACGGACGACGCAAGGGGAGTTGGTCTCTCCATGACGCAAGGAGCTGCGTTTTATCAGGTAGCCAAAATGTGAAGGCGTTGTAATCTTTAAAGATGACGGCCAGAATCATGAATATAAATGTTCGTATATTTCCAGGTATGTGTTGTGTTATTTACAGTTGTTAAAAGAACTATTTGTCTACAACTATTTCGATACGTCCACGTCAATCGTTTCCTGTTAAAACTGTTGCATAAATGTTAAAATATACACACTAGACGATCAACTAAATGATACAACGCATATACATACATGCATTTACACGTACATGAATGTACAGATAAATATAAACCCCAACTATTCAATACATACGTCGTTATGGAACATATTCATATACACATACACAACGTAACACCTGTTTTCCATATATATGCAATAATTTTGTTGATATTAACAATTCATTGAAGTAATTTAATAAAAACATTCTATAAATTGCTACGATCTTTATTCAAATATTATGTTCATTAATTGTTAAATGTTTTTGACTCCTAATAGGGGCATGACACCAATGATTTCGACGATCGTTTTTATAACCACAAGTTATGATAACCAACCAATGAGAAGCTTCCAAAGTTACTATAAAAATTGTCGAATTTTGGATTCAATAAATTTGCCATCGTCTCTGTCACAAATCTGCATTTGATTCTTCGCCGCCATTTTTGTAACTAAGAATTACTTAACACTCAAGATCGGAACTGCACTGATTCTTCGCCGCCATATTTGTTCAACATAATGTCTCAACACTTAACATTAATATCCAAGGGAGGTAATTTAAATGAAAAGTGCTGTATCTTAACTAGATAGAAAGAAAAATATGCTGACTAAATACAAGTGTAGTTAGAACAGTTTACTTCCATTTACTCTTTCGGTCACTCCTTATTCCCGCTCTCTCACTCTATCCTTTTTTATTTACTTGGGAGTTACCACTAATCAAGACCCGAAGGCCACTTGAGGATAAGGCTTAATGAATGTAAGGCAGTAGTGTAGTAATCGTTACTAGTGTAAATTGGGTAGAATTTGATTATTTATGGGGACGGCTAAACGAGAACTTGTTTACATTGTATTTGAAGGCTACTATGTTGGAGTCAACCGGGAGGCAGGTCAGCGAAACAGTGTTCCGTAGGTGGGCAGTTCTGGGAAAGAAGTTTTGTCGATGGAATTTGCGTTTACATTTAGGCTCAGATAGAGAGTGGGGGAATCATATATAGTGGTTGTAGCAAGTCGAGTGTTTTTGTAAAAGCTTGTCAAGGTGGAACCGTAGACTGGAGTTCAGTCGAGCATTTACCATGAAAACAACGATAGAACAAAAACAAGCTCGTAACGTATCTTCTATTGGAAAAAGGTTGCAGGAAAAAGAAAAGGACATCACTTACTAGATTTCAAAGTCGGTTTTGAACTTTATCAAGGTTGGATAGAACGTGCTGAGCAGCTCGTTTCCTGATATGACAACTGCTCCATTTTAGGGCGTACCTGGCTCTTATATAGACGATTGCATCTGCAGTGAGATACCTACTGGAGCAGTAGAGTGATCCAACCATTTTTTCCAGTGATCTTGGCAACATATTTGATACATGTGTTCAATTTCAGATCAGAAGTGATGGTCAGTCTCAGGATCTTGTCAAGACATATTCCTTTCTCTCTCTTTAACTTCTTATCTCTCTGTGTGAAAGGAATCTCTTCAAAGATATATCACAGCTTATCAATTTTCGAACGACGTCAAATACATAGCACAGTTTGACTAAATGTTTTTCCTGCTAATCAAGGATACGTCCCCGACAATCAGTCCGGCATTATGTTGTCCTGTTCATTCCTACTATGTTCACGCTCCCAGGTTTTGCCTTTCTTTTTAGAAGAGGTCGGTTAATTACTAATCACCTGAGGCAATCCTACCACGAATGTAGGCGAGGCTGCTCAGGCATTTTTGTAGGCCAAAGTATATTTCACCTAGTGTGCTGGCTTTTTCAAAACTTAACATGACCACATGTCTAACCTGCTGAAGGAGAGGTAAAGGAAATCGTGATAGTGTTTGCGACCCTGTAACAGCGCGGACGACTATATGCAAATGCAAGTGAAATGACGTCATCGGTAAAGAAAAAAAAAGACTATAACTAGATGAAAGAAGTAGATCACGTGAGAGACGTGAATATCATTCGAGTTCACTAGAAATACATGAATTACGTTCGAGATCACGTGAGTGACGCTATGGCCATAAAAATGTCGTTGCTAAAAAAAAAAAAATAAGCGATTTGAAGTTCTGTTTTATTCTTGGTCCACTTGGCGACTGAGTCACACAACGTGTATTGGTTCCCGGACAACGTTAGGATCCAACAGTCCACATGTTCGCCTAGTAAATAAAGAAAGTAAAGACTATAAACCGTTATTTAATGTCTATTAAAATAGTTTTAAAATTCTAAAAGTATAAAACGTTATTCAATGGCTAACAAAATAATTTGGAAATGAACAAAGAAACAAGGGGAGATTACTCTGATTAGTTCAATCAAAATGGACTTGTTTAACGTGGAGTTGACAAATGAATAAAAAAAAAGGATGAAACTATTTCTTTTAAATTGAAAGAGAAAGAAATAAGAAAAGACATGAGAAGAAAAGAAATAAGAAAAGATTAATTGTTTCTTGACGGAATAAATATCTACGAACAAATAAAAACAATACAAATAAAATGCTCATAAAAAAATTAAAAATACAATCAACAATGATTAGCTGAATGATTGACAATTGACCTTGAGACTTAGTGGAAAACAGTCGACAATGGCAGTTTCAAACGACAGAAATAACTAAAATAATATAGAAGAAAAATAAAAGAAAGAAATATAATCACCCGAGACGCACGGCACCGATCGTGACGACATAAAGAGAGGCTAAACGTCACTCACTCTCCAGCCAATGAATGTGGCGTTTGAACACGAAAAAGGATCACGTGTGGAGAAAATTATCCGGACCCAGCGTAAAAAAAAATAATAATAAACCCGAATGCATATAATAAATCTTCTCGTTTTTATGTTTGTTGACGCGACTTCAAGGTAGATATGAGGTAGTCGTTTGTACTTGATTTCATTACGACAATCCACATTCCGCAAAATTGTATATATATATATATATATATATATATATATATATATATATATATATATATTAGTTTTATAGATAGGTGTGTTAGTTGAGACGAGAACGAAAAAAGAAGTTGTAGTTCTCGGATTACAACTTGCTAACTTGCGAGGGACGCATTAGCATTACTATTGTATTTGAAGACGTTTTTTTAAATTAAAAACAAAAACAAAAAAAAACGGATCTTTGGATATACTTGCGTGTGTCATAACGATTAACTCAGAAGGACATGTTCAGGATTTTACCGGCGACATTTAAATGGATTGATCTTTCTTTTTCAAGTCTTGAAGTATGTGATTAGAATTATATGCGGAAATTAACAATAATTTGAAAAAAAAGTGATCCAAATTTGTAGAAAAAAAGAAAGAAAACGAATCAAAAACAGTAATCCGCAAGAAAAAAAAAGTAAAAAATTTTTTTTTAAATTTTAAACGGTACAATAATTTGCGCGGCAATCTACGGTCCCCCCTTGCTTGACTTTCGCGAAAAGCACTCGTCTATCTGTAACCAATATCAATAATTTCCCCGACTCTTTATCTGTGTTTAAACTTAAACGTAGATTCCATGAACAAAGCTTCTTTCTTAGAACTGCACACCTGTGAAACTCTCTTCCGTTTTCCTGCTTTCAAACTGACTACAATGCGATCGTCTTCAAGTCCAACGTAAACAAATTCTTGATGAGCCGTCCTCTTAAGTAATCCAATTTACCAAATTTCCACAACTAACGATTACTACAATATTGTCCCATTGACTACCGTACACTCATTAACCCTTATCCTCGAGTGGCCGCCTGGCTCTGATAAGTAGTGACATTTTTTTGTAAAACAAAAAGGCTAAAAACGGATCAAGACTCAAAACTAATGAAAATCGGTATCAAAGCTCTTAAAACGCTTGAAGATTATGAAAACCTGAAAACCGGGAACCAATCTCTGAAATAACTGAAAACAGGAATTATTATGTAAGCATTGAAAACCGGCATCAAAACTCTGAAAAAAAAACAAACAATAAAATGGGATCAAGACTATGAAAAAGCTGAAACACTGGTCAAACCCTAAAGAAAACTAAAAAACGGTTCAAATCAAGAAAACTTAAAACGGAGACGCATTTTTATTTAAAAATTTGAAAAACTGAAAACGGCTCAAGACATCGTGAAAGTTGGGACCAAAATTAAAAAACAAAACTGGTAAAACTGAAAACAGAATTAAAAAACGAAAAAATTAAAAATAAGAATAAAAAAAATCATCCTCAAAAAAAGGCGATTGAAAAAATTTTATTTTGATTTTAAGATCTATGTTAAAGTGTTTAGAATTTTATTTTACTGTTTCTGTTATATATTTGTGATTGTTTACGATACACAAAGACCATGTTTCGACAGACGTCAATGATTAGTTCCGAAAGTACGGTGTCTCTGAATAGCAAAAGATCGGCACCGATTGGTGGCCAAAGAGCGGAACAAGTAACTCGAAGACGCAGCCTTCATCATCCTCTCGAAGGAATCAGAGATTCAGTCGATGGCCCCTCTTTCCTCGGTCTTCTTGCGTCGAAACGGTTCGCCAAAAAAATTACCAACCGTTTCTTCGAAAAAAAGAGGGGTCTAATGGGATTATCTTCCGCTTCAGTTTCCGGATTACCACTCATCCGTAAAGAGCCAACCTATCGGATGGAACCGACCCGGAAGTTTTGCTCTTCTATGGTCAACGAGATAATTAAGCGGATTCTTACGGAGAGACTGTCGACATTCAAATACACGCCGCGGACCGGCGGTCGCCAGTGTATGCATCTTAGCGAAGAAATACGTAACTTAGTTCGGGCGTTGAATTTTGACCGCTACAAAATCGTTTGCTTCGTCGTCATGGGGGAAAATAAGGAACAGGACGCAAGTATTGGGAGTCGATGTGCCTGGGATGACAAGGTCGATTGTTACGCGTCTTATACTTACGAGACTGCCACCTGGTATTGCACTGCCACGGTTTACGGTATCTACACAGAATGACTTTTTTTCTATTTTTGAAAAACATTTTTGTTCATTTAATCCCTTGATTAAGTAGATATTAGATTCACGTGTTAAAGGAGTCATAGACTTTCTAAGATTTGATTTGCAGTTTCGTTATAAACCCGTGCGTTGCCATTGAATTTTTTTTACTTTCATTTTTGTTTCGCTTTTTAGAAAAAATATTTTGCCTGTTTTGTTTCGAGTAAGGGCGGGTAACTCTATTTAGAGTGTCTAAGTAGACATAGTCTCTAATTTGCAATTGCTGCTTACGTCTGACTCAAAATGTGTCTTGTTTGGGGTTGAATATGTGTAAAATAAGTTCTGATCAACCAATTAAAGGTAAGATAATTGTCCTATTCCTGTATTATATATATATATATACCTATATATATATATATATATATATTAAAAATAGTTGTATACTTTAAGTGTCCTAGATGTAAATCCACTGAAACTCGTGTGTTTATAAAATAGTGCTCGATGAACAGAGCATGTTTATAGTATGTTTATTTATACGAACATTATTGAATACTTATGTGCATACAGTGTTTCTATTTAAAGGGCATCACTTCAATTCTGAGACTAAAATCAAGACTCCTTAATATGGGTCTTAGAATTGACTTTTCTCCGGCCTGATGAAGTAGTGCCCCCGATAAATATTCATATATATATATATATATATATATATATATATATATATATATATATATATATATATATATATATATATATATATATATATAAGAGTTTATCTACAACATGGAAGTGTTAGGAACTAATTCAGTCTTTGTTTATAGACTATTGACGAAATATTAGAATGGATCAGTTTTTTAATAATAAACCGAAATGTATTCTGGTGGATTTAAATTTGTAATTAAATTATTTTTTAATATACATATTTCTTACCAAATTATTATATGATAGTTCATATCTTTTATTTTAATAATTTTAATATATGTATATATATATTAAAAATTTTATTATATATATATATTAATAATTTTAATATATATATATACCATTAATTTTAATATATATATATATTAATAATATATGTTAATAATTTGAATATATATATATATATATATTAATAATCTGAATATATATATATATTTATTTTAATAGTTTGAATATATATATGTTTATTTATATATATATGTTTCTCTCTCTCTCTCTCTCTCTCTCTATATATATATATATATATATATATATATATATATATATATACGATATTGTGTTGTTGTGTCTGTTTTGTGCGCAAATCGTAAGCTTTAATTGGTTGGCCGAAACAGAACAAGACAACATTCTGCATTACTGATACATTGGTTTATTATTTGTGGTTGCTAATTTTTTTTTTGACAACCCCATTGTTTTTTGTTCGAATGTTAAAATAAAGCGTGTTTCTAATCGTACAACACAATGCTAGAAAAAGATAAAGTTGGAGATTTCTATATTATATTACTTTTTGTCATTTAGAACTGCTTTAAAGCTTCAGCGCTCACTCATTTTTTTTTACCAAATTTCAAACAATTATTGCAGTTTATAGATCACCTTCTCAGCTGTATTGTGAAAAAAAATGTTCATTTTTCTGTTCAGTAAAACAAAAGCTTTGATGGATTTACTGGTGTTCAAAATCGTAAAAAAAACGTAAGTAGGTGAGCGACCATTTTATGACTGCTTTCAATAGCAACCACGTCGATTCAGCGACTACTGTTGCTACCAATTCACCGCTCTCGCGAATTCAAAAGTAACAAGTGAAACAGAGAGAATAAAAGGGGGATAATTGGAGGAATTTTATTGAAAATAGACGTGTGCCGAACATTGTTATTATATATGTGTATGTTATGATTATGGGGGCAAAAATAAGACTAAAATTAAAACAAATAATAAGTGAATTTACTGGACGCCTGGAAAATCATGAATTACAATTGAAAAATGTGAGCATGAAAAGTAATATGGTTAAGCTTAAACATGGAAAACTTAAAATATTGCAGTATTTAGAATTTTTTTCATTCAATTGATAACAGTACATAGTCAATTCGTAATGCTGCAATATTTTAAGTTATAAATTTATTATATTTTTTACTAGAATACATTGCTCTTTTTCTTTTCCAGTTTTAACAACTAGTCATTTAATTTTCCATGTTTAAGCTTAACCATATTACTTTTCATGCTCCATTTTTTCTATTGTAATACATGTATATATAATAAGTTAGGATAAAACGTAGAAGATTATTATAGTTCAATTTTCATATATATTTTCAAAAGTTACTACCTAGTTCTACTTAGGTATTGAGCACTGTTAAAGTAAAAACTGAAAATAAATGCATAAAATATTATATCACCTAATGAAGTTTTATATGCGTATTGAAATAATATATATATATATATATATATATATATATATATATATATATATATATATATATATATATATATATATTGATAGAAAGGGTTAAAGATTAATAATTGTGAAAATATCAATCAAGTTTCCATAGGGGGAACTTAACAAATTAATATGTACGATCGTTTCGGAAACGATATCTCTTAATTTATTCAATATTTACAAGCAAAACCATCATGAAATAGAGAAAAATATTTCTGGATATCGTCTTATCGTCAGCATAAATGGTGGGGGCTTGTGGTTAAGATTTGGAAAAGCACCAAAATTTAACTAGCCTATTGAAGTGAATATAATTGATGAACCTTTGTTAGGGAGTCTTCATGTATTGTTTTTTTTTAATTAATCGTTGCACAAAACTTCATTGATAATGATATGATCTGGTCTATGACTATATATATATATATATATATATATATATATATATATATATATATATATATATATATATATATATATATGAATGAAGTTATGTAAATAATATTCCAACATAATTGATAAATGAAAAAGAAAAATTATTTCTATATTCATCAATGTTTCGTTTTTATTTCAAGAATTCTTCGGGACGGTTGATTTGAAGAAAAAAATAGTACAATATTTCAAACTATTTTGAGCCTCTGTAGTGTGAAATGATATGTTTGTTGTTTTTAGCTTTCGAACAAAACATAGGCGTAAAATTCAAAATATTCAATGCGTTTCGGGCGTAGAACATTCTTTTCACACTAGAATCACAGTATTTTTTTTTTATTCCAGCGGTTATAAGTCGTTTGAAAAAAGTCACATTCTATGAAATAAAGTCAAAACGCTGTTGATTATATATATATATATATATATATATATATATATATATATATATTTCTCTCTCTCTCTCTTTCTCTCTCTCTCTCTCTCTCTCTCTCTCTCTATATATATATATATATATATATATATATATATATATATAGAGAGAGAGAGAGAGAGAGAGAGATATATACTAGCTGGGAGATCTGACGTTGCCCGGGATTGAATGCTGATCAACGAATGTTTCAAACTCCCATATTTTTAATCAGTAAATTTTTCAATCAAATCGATCGTTTGCCTGCTCTTTTTGGGGACCCATTATGGTACACAAAGAGGAAGCTTCAAATTCATCCTTGCAGCGACTTAGTCCACAATACATTGTAGTTTACATTGCACTGTAGAGAACCTACTGTTGATTTTATAAAATTATTTCTTATATATAATGACTTGAATTAAAGATTAAAATGCAAATGTCATGTATGATGATTCAATTGTGTCTTAAACAGAAACATTTATTTCGAACATGCCTCTGGCATATCAAAGAAACTGCTGTTGATTTTAGATGACGGGCCTTTCTGCGTGTGTGGCAATAAAACTTCTCGAATAAATTTCTGATGTTAGGCTAATTTTGATCGAAATCGCCTGTTCGTTTTTTCATCGGATATTTTTGTTTATCGATTATAGATACTTATCGACAGAATTCTGATCAAAACCTACTGAAGAACACTGCCAGATACATAAAGTACATTTGTGTGAAATTTTATAAAAATCGATCCAGCTGTTTTCGAGTCCATAGGAAACTCATACACATGTAAACACACAGACACGCGCAGACAAAGGTCCTTTAATATATATATATATATATATATATATATATATATATATATATATATATATACTAGCATGGTCACATGACGTTGCCCGGGATTGAATGATGATCAACAAATGTTTCACACTGCCATATTTTTGTTGTCATCAAAATCAATAAAATCGCCCACAATCAAATCCATTAATTGCCTGTTCTAGTTAGGGAGCCATCGCACAGGGTTCTCGCTATGACTAATTTCACCATACATTTTAGCTTACATTGCAATGTAGAGAACCTACTGTTGGTCTTATAGAATTATTTTTATATATAATTGCTTGAATTAAAATTTAAAATTCAAAAAGTCAAGTATCATACTTCAGTTGTGCTCTAAACAAAAACACTCATTTTAAATGCGCCCCTGTCATATCGAAGAACCTACTGTTGGTTTTATATGTTGAGCATTTCTGCTTGTGTGGTAATAAAACTTCTTAAATGAACTTGTGATTTTAGGCTGTTTGAGGCGTTAACTTCAGTCCAATTTTTTATCCTTCTTTTATCGGATTATTTCGATTATCGATTATCGATACTTATCGAAGACATTACGATACAAAACATATTTAAGAACGCTGCCAAGTATATAAAGTTCCTTTTTTTTTCCACAGTGATCACCACTTATCAAGGCCCGGAAGCCACTCAGGGATAAGGGTTATTGCAAGTACATTACATTAGTGTGGAGATTTGATGAAGTGTTTACTTAAGGGGGCGGTTTATTAGGAATTTGTTAACGTTGGACTTGAAGACATCCAAGTTGTAGTCCGGTGGGAAGCAGGCAGACGGAACAGAGTTCCACAGGCGTGCAGTTCTAAGAAAGAAGCTTTGTTTATGGAATCCGCGTTTTGATTTAGGCACAGATATAGAGTGGGGGAAATTTTTCACGGTGGATTCAGCTAGACGGGTGTTTTTCGTGAAAGATTGGCGAGGGGGGACCAGAGATTGAAGTTCAGACGAGCACCTGCCATGGAAATAACGATAAAACAAGGATAGGCCCTCAACGTCTCTTCTGTGGGAGAGAGGTTGCAGGGTAGAGAAAAGGGCATCCCCCACTAAGCCACGAAGTCTATTTTGTACTCTGTCAAGGCAGGATAGGCTGTTTTTTAGCAGCTCCTGTCCAGATATAGCAACAGTATTCCATCCTTGGACGTACTTGGCTTTTATATAGATAGAGAATTACATCAGTAGTGAGATATCTTCTGGAGCGGTAGAAGGATCCCACCATCTTTCCAGCGACCTTGGCAACAGACTTGATGTACGTGTTCCATTTCAGATCAGGAGTAAAGGTCAAACCCAGAAGCTTGTCAAAACACGGGGTCTCACCCAGACGAGAGCCGTCCATCAAAATTGATGCCAGATGGGGATCAGAGCGTTGATGATGTAAGGATAGGAGTTTGGTTTTAGATGCATTAAAGGTAACCAGTCACATCTTCCCCTACTGAACCACGCGCTCGAGATCAGAGGAGAGAGAATCAGAGAGATTTCGTATAAAATTTTCTAAAAATCTATCCAGCTTTTTTCGAGTCCATAGGGAACAAACTCACAAATACACATACACGGAGATGAAGTTCCTTTTATATAATACCAGAGATAAATATATTGAAAATTATGTAATTGATAAATGAAAATGGAAAATTATTTCTATATTCTTCAATGTTTCGTTATTATTGCAAGACTTCCCCAGGATAGTTTATTTAAAAAAATAAAATACCCGTACAATATTTGAAAATATATTTGTTGTTTGTAATGTGAAAGACATTTTGTTGTTTTTCGAATAAAACATAAGCGTTAAAATTCAAAACATGCAGTGCGTTTCTGACGTAGAAAATTCTTTTCACACTAAAATCCCGGGTCCGCAAGGTCCCGTGGCGCAGTAGGGAAGGTCGATTTTTGAACCCCGATGAGACAATGGTGATGATAGTTGGGATTTGACATAGAAAAGACCTACACGAAATATTTTTCTCAAACTCGTTATCTTTGCTTGAGGAAATGACTTTAAAAGTTGAAAAATTGAAGTGATTAAAAAAAGTCTTTCCGTGAATTGTCAAGAACTTCCCGTCATCAAAACCAGCCATACTGTTAAGAAAATAGAATCGTTATTTAAAATATTTTTTAAACTACATTTTTAAATAAAATGTGTGAGGATAATGAATTAATTAAATAAATATTAAGTGTAAAGGCAAAATTATGTTTTTTAAAATAATAACGACCAAAGTTCGTTTTTTCCTTTCAGGAACATTTTTGGGGTGGAAACATTTTATATTTTACCGTCGCAAAACACGCTCGTTATTGATATTGGAAATTAACGTTTGTTTATTATTTAATTTGAAAATATTACGATTTAGGCTTAATGATTTCGAAAGGAAAAACGAAAAAAAACTTGTTTAAAATATATATTATTATATTTCAAGTGTCTGAAGTGAATTTAAACATTTGTTTTTTTTTCTGTTAGGTTGACACAAAAACAATGTCATTTTTTACGTTCAAATGAACGTCAAAAGCATTATTTTTGCACCAACCTAATATTTCACATCAAATTCTATTTGAATTTTTTTATTAAAATATGGTAATACTCCAGTTTTATATTAAAACAACAACAAAAATATAGTCCATACAATTTTATTCTACACATTCTTTACGAAACAACCACATAAATTTTCAAGTTTTTCTACTTGATCAAAAATACTTTGCAGAAAATTAGTGTCAAATTTTTATTTCTTTTATTTTTAGGGAGTAATTGTTTTTAAGCAGTGTTTTTCTTCTAAAATTATAGTTTTAAAATCAGATAACCCACAAAGATTAATACAAGTAAATAAGGAAACTCCTTTAAATGTTTTTCGTTATGTGTACATCTATGTTATTGTGCTAAAATAACTTTGTTATTTAGAAAGCCATTCTTAATATGGGAAGGGGTTGTATTGTAACTATTCTGTACTTTCACCTAAAAATTTAATAAACAAAAATTTAATAAAAATTAAATTAAACTTGAAAATACTATTAAAAATAGCATAGTAACATAGAAGCACAAGCACTGGTTTTTCAAACTCTAAACACTAAACACTCGTTTAAAATGGCACAGCTACAGCAAGAATGAATCTCTTTATAGATAAATTCATGTGATCGAAGGCGGAGCTAAAATCTGCTAAAAATATCTAAACTAAACACTACTATGCCTCTGATTTGGTTTGATCCTCAGCACTTATTTTTTTACGTATGAAACTGGAAGATAGACTAATACAGTTTCCTTCAGTTATAATCCATTTATTTTACTTTTCAGATTAGAATGTCAGTAAAAGCACGACGTTCAGTTTTAACCCGTGGTTCACAAAATTTGCTGGTCCATATTGTCATTTGGATGAAACAGCACCTCCAACTTCACGACAAGTCATCCAGTTTAGTTATTTCCTTGAAAACAGTTATCGCCACTTAAAAAATAGTAAGATTTCTAAGTTAATTGCCAAGGAAATAATTAGTATTTGGCAAGCAGTTAATCCACAATTGCCCTTGTTAGGGGAACGTTACATAGGACAGAAGGTCAATATATTTTGCTATAAGAGGGCCAAATAAATTGACAGGAAAATCTCTTGCAGCAACCAAAGTGAAAAGAATGAAGGAACAGCTAAATAGACTATTTGATATATTTTCTTGTAGCTGTAAACTTTCTGTCTCGAGATGTGATGACTTTGCAGTAAAGTGCAAGACAGAAAATTGTCAAGCAAGGCACATAATCTGCACTTTTCCTTCTAACAAGGAGGTAAAATTAATTCTATAGATTCGCCTGCAATTATGTTCCTTTTTTGTGAAAAATAAAATAATATATTGGTATTTATTATGTAATCTGGCTCTATTATTAAACATGCAAATTTTCCCATTTTCAGGTTCCACTAGAATTACAGCAATTTTTAAATAATTTGATGGAACAACAAAAAGCCTAATAACATTTACTGGTCCTTTGGGGAAACTTTGTATCAATAATTATCAAGTAGAATTCTAAAAAATTAGTGTCCCTCCCGATCATCATTATCTGACAGTAGAAGAAACAAATAATTTAAGTGTGAAGACCAGAGGCTACTTTTTGAGTACGCTGTTGGCATTTCTTGTGGAGAAGTTAACTTGAAAAATTGGGCACTTGAATCAAGGAAGATGGCTAACATAAGCCACAATATTAATGTGTTTATGGACTAGAGTTTTCTATCCTCAAACACTATGATAAATTAAACATTTTCGTCAAATTTATCATCCAAGTGTATACAGTTAGTTGGTTTGAGATCAAAACCGACAATATTTTTTTTAACCAACAACAGTATAGTTTAATATGATTCAGAGAACAAAACAGTTAACTGAAATCCAAATTACTGTTTTAAACAGTTCAAAATATAGTGCTTTTGCACTACTTCCGGAAAATATAATATTGATGATAAACTCAGATGAATTGGATGTGAGAGAAGAGGGCATTCAAACGATTTTGTCCATTAGGTAAATAAATTTTTATCCATTAAATTTTATTAGTTTTCTTAATTTACCCAAACAATAGTAAGTTTTATTCATATTACATCGCAAAAATATTTTTAAAAAATAAGTGTTTTCAAATAATTGTTTTTTTGTGTGTTGTCTTTTCCAGAAATAGTGAACAACTCGAAAAAAAAAATGAAAAGATTACTGCTATCAATTTTACAGCCACACACTGGTCAAATTTGATTTATTTTCCTCAAAATGTTGTATATGGGCACAAAAGCAAAACATAGAGACATTATTACAAAGTCATCGTACCAGGAAATTAGACCTTCATTTTCCTCGAAAGGAAAGCGTACAGAACAATTTAGTCCTATTATAACAGTTTATATTATTGCATTTAACAAAAAATTAAAATACATGGTTTTGTAACTTGTATTAAGTTGTTATATTGCGTAATACATCTCCACATATCTTTTTGAATTGTGAAATTTAAAAGACTTAGTTGCTAATTAGCTTCTTTTACAATTTTTGTTTAATTAATGCAGTAAAAGTTGAGATATTTTGCTAGTTGTGATTCATAATTAAAATTATAATTCATGTATTTATTTTTCTTTCAATGCATTTCATATAAATATATCAATTTTAATTGGATTTTTTTATAAAAATAGTGAAATTTCAAAGTCAGTGTTGTGTAAAATACTATGAAAATGAAGGATTTTTCTACACGATTTTTAAAATTAAATGCTCAATTTTCTGTTCAAGATAGGAATCTAATTTTTGGTATATGTCCTTGTCACATAAAATCCCAACTATCATGTTGATTTTCTGAAAAAATTTGCAAATTGACCTGCCCTAGTGGCGCAGTGGTTAGAGTATGCGGAAAAATCAATTGTAAAAAGTGATATTATCCTGAAGTTTGAAGGTTCAATCCTCAGTGTGGGCAACGGAAAAATACAATTGCGAATTACTTGCAACCTCTATTCAGTCCTGGCTGACAGAACAAGAGCACGCTATCCCCGTGAAGTAAATATAAGGTTTCGCTCGAAATTCTGCCCAAATTTCCGAGGTTGACAGAAATATTCCCGAGTTCGACAAGATACACATGCAGAAGGTCGGAAGTTACATCGACCGAAACGTTGTGAAAATCACAGTTGTGAAGATGAGAACAGTAATCCGATAAATCCAAATAATAAGTAAAATCACGGCATATTTTTAAAAATTCTTTGTGTAGTTTGCAAACATTGATGAATATATTGATTTCACTTTTATTTGCCATATATATATATATATATATATATATATATACGTGTGTGTGTGTGTGTTTGTGTGTGCAGTATGTGCGTGTGTGTATGATTTATTATTTGTAGTCAAACTTTCAACGTTTAAGCTCAATAGTTTCCAGAGCATGCATAAATAAACAATAGAAAATTAGATTCCATTAACGACGTTTTTATTCATGCTTCACTTATTTACAGCGCGTTTCATCAGAACTCAGACAAGCCAACTACAGAGTTATTCATCTTGGATTTACAATGAATGTTACTCACCAAATGAACAAGTCAAAATCGTCTTTAAAAAAAAAAGAAAGAAAAAAGGAAAGCTATAACTCACATGCAGGTTCATTGCGTCAAATAAATTAATTTATATTCATAAATTGACGCTATCTTGCACGAGAGTCGTTCCAAAGGAAAAACCTTTTATTGGTAACTCAAAAAGCAAAAGAGATACAAAGACGGGAGTGATAACATTAAAACGAGTAACCTTTTGCGCTCCTGAATTTATTTTTCCACATATTCTATTCTCAATGCAATTTTGCTAGCGATAAACTGTGGTTGTGCAGGTGCGCGCTTAGTCATACGATGATCGTTCCGAAAGTAAAGACTCCTATTTTCTTAACTTAAAAAGTAGAAGAACTACGAAAACGAGAGTGGTACCATTAAAACGAGCGATTTTTTTTTTTTTTTTTTTTTTTTTGATCCGGAGTTTATTTTTCTACATAGTCGCCATCATTCTTGATGCACTTTTGCCAGGAAATTCCATGACGCATTTCTGCTTCTGACGTACGTTTATGACAGATAATGAATGTATAAGTTCAATCATCATAATGTAATTTGCACTTGCCTTTGATGCACTTGGACGGAATAAAAATATCAGGCATTACTTTTGGAACGCTCCTGATTATACTGAGCTCGAATATTTTTAAAGATATCATTTTTAAGTAAAAACAATCGAACACACACACACACACACACACACACACACACACACACACACACACACACACATATATATATATATATATATATATATATATATATGAAATCTCTGTAAATTAGGTTTTACAAAAAGTTATTATTCGACAAGGAAACGGAGAACATTTCGAAAAATTCCTTATTCCGCGAAGTTTCAAATGTACATGTTTTTCTAAATAAAAATATTAATGTATATATATTTGTTTTCTTTTCATTTAACATAATATATAAGCTATATCTATATATATATATACACATATATATGTATGTATATATATATATATATATATATTATTCACTATTTTGTTAGTTTTAACATTATTTGAACTTATAGTTTTACTTAAATTCGCATCTGTTGAGAATAAACGTTTAACTGTGTTGTTATTTATTATTTTACTTAATCTATTATCTGGAGGAAGTTCTTATTATTTTTTTGTATATGTTCACTGGAAGGTGGATTGAACCAAACTTGCTTTTTTTCTTCTTCATGCCTGCATCATTAATATTATATGCTTGTTTATCATTTTAATTCTATTCTTTTTATCTTTATTATTATATCTACTTTTATTCTTAACATTTCTTTTTCCCTTCATCACCATGATATATGATATTGTTTAGTTTTTCTTACTATCTTGATTATCCATCTCCTTTATGTATCTGATCTTTGCTTGCTATCCTGATCAAGTTTATGCTTCATTATAGTAATCCTTATTTTTATCAAATATATTCTCATTTGTCTAAATGGTTATGAAAATTCAAATTAAAATTACTTTTCACCAAAGGGTACTTAAAGACTTTTACACCGATCACTTCCTAAAACAAAAAGAAACAAATATTAAAGGATATACTTGGTATTTTCCCGAACACTCATGAGCAAATCAGTGTCAGAGCAATAGCGGGATTAATCATGTCATTTCATTAGTTTATTGCAAATACCTCGATAACCATTGGTTTTAGGACATCATTTATTGTTTTTTTCAACACGATAATCATATGACATCATATAACATCATATAACTTCATATGACATCATATGACATCATAACATCATATGAAACCATATGCACTACTTATTCCAATAGTGTAGCAATTCCTGACATTTTGAGTTATCACATGACCACCTACGCCTGAGGGTTTCAGAGATACAATGCTGGTGGGTGGTCGTACTCTGCTATAAAAATTGCGGCATAGCCATTTCGTCAATTTTGCCTTCAGTGGCAGGTGTGTTATGAAGCAAATATTGATTAGTGACCTTCAATTAGTTGATTTCAAGAGAGATCAGCTCTGGACATAAAAGTGCACACATAACCAGCATGAGCTACTACAGTAAAATAAAATTAACGTTAAAGTATGGTATCTGTTCTGATACTATACTTTATCTTTTCTCTCCTGGGTCAATGAAGAAGGACTCCTTTAAGATTAAGTATTAAAAAAAAAGTTGCCATATTCCTGAATTCCTATTTTTGGGAGTAGAAGGGTTTTCATCTAATGAAAACCTGTCCTTTTATCTAACTTTACCATCGTAGGAAGGCAAGTAATTTGTTGTCCACGTGTGGAAACCTATGTTTCTGTTTTTAATGTTTGCTAAAAAAAACGCAATAAACTTCGCTGGGCTATTGAGATATGCTGCGCTTTAAAAATGTTGGTTCACGCTGACAATTAAATTTAATAACAAACGTTGAAAAAGTTAGTAAAAATAAGTAAAATCATTAATGTTGATTCTTTGTTAACAGTCGAGAAATTGTAAACAATAACAAAAATGAATAAATACCTTATACCAAACGCAGTAAAATTCAAATATCTATGTTTGCGTTCTTTTTATTTAATTTCTTTTCGCTGTTTTTACAACAAATAGCTGATTGCTTGTCGCTTACCCGTTTGGGTCTTTATACTTAAAAAAATATATATCAAAGATCTATGACGACCACGAACTCTGAATTTGAGAGTGCAATTCGAACTTACGGTCAGTGGTATAATAAGTCATTTGTTTACAACTTTTCATGAATTAAGCCCCGCCACTCATCTGTAAAACTATAAGTGACCATTTGTTTATATCTTTGAAATCAGTGTGTGAAAATCACTTTGAACAACATATCTTGAATTTAGGAAAAACAACTTAGTTTTAGCATGTTAAAAGTATACATGTCAGTAGATAATTAAATTCTACTGCATTTGGTATAAGTTTCTTCCTGTTGTTGCTTTTTTTTTAAATAATTTCCGACTGTAACTTTTATACACTTTTTCCAAGTGAATAAATACTTTTAAATAATGGGGAATGATTGGATGGTGTTTTAATCTATTTAACACCTTTTAAATGTAATTGGAAAAAAAAACAATTTTATAGCGAGGTTAATAATGGTTAACAAAAAAAAAAAAAATGGTGCAAAAGAAAACACAACAAACAATATTAAATAAATATTAATTTTAATTATTGCGGACTATTAACCTTATCTTTTTCTTAGTTGTTTCACGACGTTTCGGCCAACTATTCCTCTGGCCTTCGTCAGATGGTAACCGCGACGGATAGGAACTTCGAATCTCCTAACTGCATCCACTGCAATTACTGCCATCCATAGTTGTTGTCGTTTCACCGCGTTTTGGCCAAGTAAGCCTCTGGCCGGCTTTGGGTAGGATTGAAACCGCTATCTTCAGAAAATTCGCACCTGGAACTGTAGAGATTCAACGTCTCTATCAACTGCGTCAGACGTTGAATCTCTACGGTTCCAATTGGCTGAAACGTCGTGAAACAACTAAGAAAACCATGAGGATAATAGTCCGCAATAAATAAAATTAATAAATAATAATGGATTCCAATTAAAATAATAATTGTTACAAAAGCCGATAAATAAAATTAATAAATAATAATGGATTCCAATTAAAATAATAATTGTTACAAAAGCCGATAAATAAAATTAATAAATAATAATGGATTCCAATTAAAATAATAATTGTTACAAAAGCCAATAAATAAAATTAATAAATAATAATGGATTCAAATTAAAATAATAATTGTTACAAAAGCCGATAAATAAAATTAATAAATAATAATGGATTCCAATTAAAATAATAATTTTTACAAAAGCCGATAAATAAAATTAATAAATAATAATGGATTCCAATTAAAATAATAATTGTTACAAAAGCCAATAAATAAAATTAATAAATAATAATGGATTCCAATTAAAATAATAATTGTTACAAAAGCCGATAAATAAAATTAATAAATAATAATGGATTCCAATTAAAATAATAATTGTTACAAAAGCCAATAAATAAAATTAATAAATAATAATGGATTCCAATTAAAATAATTATTGTTACAAAAGCCAATAAATAAAATTAATAAATAATAATGGATTCCAATTAAAATAATAATTGTTACAAAAGCCAATAAATAAAATTAATAAATAATAATGGATTCCAATTAAAATAATAATTGTTACAAAAGCCGATAAATAAAATTAATAAATAATAATGGATTCCAATTAAAATAATAATTGTTACAAAAGCCAATAAATAAAATTAATAAATAATAATGGATTCCAATTAAAATAATAATTGTTACAAAAGCCAATAAATAAAATTAATAAATAATAATGGATTCCAATTAAAATAATAATTGTTACAAAAGCCAATAAATAAAATTAATAAATAATAATGGATTCCAATTAAAATAATAATTGTTACAAAAGCCGATAAATAAAATTAATAAATAATAATGGATTCCAATTAAAATAATAATTGTTACAAAAGCCAATAAATAAAATTAATAAATAATAATGGATTCCAATTAAAATAATAATTGTTACAAAAGCCGATAAATAAAATTAATAAATAATAATGGATTCCAATTAAAATAATAATTGTTACAAAAGCCAATAAATAAAATTAATAAATAATAATGGATTCCAATTAAAATAATAATTGTTACAAAAGCCGATAAATAAAATTAATAAATAATAATGGATTCCAATTAAAATAATAATTGTTACAAAAGCCAATAAATAAAATTAATAAATAATAATGGATTCCAATTAAAATAATAATTGTTACAAAAGCCGATAAATAAAATTAATAAATAATAATGGATTCCAATTAAAATAATAATTGTTACAAAAGCCGATAAATAAAATTAATAAATAATAATGGATTCCAATTAAAATAATAATTGTTACAAAAGCCGATAAATAAAATTAATAAATAATAATGGATTCCAATTAAAATAATAATTGTTACAAAAGCCAATAAATAAAATTAATAAATAATAATGGATTCCAATTAAAATAATTATTGTTACAAAAGCCAATAAATAAAACTAATAAATAATAATGGATTCCAATTAAAATAATAATTGTTACAAAAGCCAATAAATAAAATTAATAAATAATAATGGATTCCAATTAAAATAATAATTGTTACAAAAGCCGATAAATAAAATTAATAAATAATAATGGATTCCAATTAAAATAATAATTGTTACAAAAGCCAATAAATAAAATTAATAAATAATAATGGATTCCAATTAAAATAATAATTGTTACAAAAGCCAATAAATAAAATTAATAAATAATAATGGATTCCAATTAAAATAATAATTGTTACAAAAGCCAATAAATAAAATTAATAAATAATAATGGATTCCAATTAAAATAATTATTGTTACAAAAGCCGATAAATAAAATTGATAAATAATAATGGATTCCAATTAAAATAATAATTGTTACAAAAGCCGATAAATAAAATTAATAAATAATAATGGATTCCAATTAAAATAATAATTGTTACAAAAGCCAATACATAAAATTAATAAATTATAATGGATTCCAATTAAAATAATAATTGTTACAAAAGCCGATAAATAAAATTAATAAATAATAATGGATTCCAATTAAAATAATAATTGTTACAAAAGCCGATAAATAAAATTAATAAATAATAATGGATTCCAATTAAAATAATAATTGTTACAAAAGCCAATAAATAAAATTAATAAATAATAATGGATTCCAATTAAAATAATAATTGTTACAAAAGCCAATAAATAAAATTAATAAATAATAATGGATTCCAATTAAAATAATAATTGTTACAAAAGCCAATAAATAAAATTAATAAATAATAATGGATTCCAATTAAAATAATAATTGTTACAAAAGCCAATAAATAAAATTAATAAATAATAATGGATTCCAATTAAAATAATAATTGTTACAAAAGCCAATAAATAAAATTAATAAATAATAATGGATTCCAATTAAAATAATAATTGTTACAAAAGCCAATAAATAAAATTAATAAATAATAATGGATTCCAATTAAAATAATAATTGTTACAAAAGCCAATAAATAAAATTAATAAATAATAACGGATTCCAATTAAAATAATAATTGTTACAAAAGCCAATAAATAAAATTAATAAATAATAATGGATTCCAATTAAAATAATAATTGTTACAAAAGCCGATAAATAAAATTAATAAATAATAATGAATCCCAATTAAAATAATAATTGTTACAAAAGCCAATAAATAAAATTAATAAATAATAACGGATTCCAATTAAAATAATAATTGTTACAAAAGCCAATAAATAAAATTAATAAATAATAATGGATTCCAATTAAAATAATAATTGTTACAAAAGCCGACAAATAAAATCAATAAATAATAACGCATTCCAATTAAAATAATAATTGTTACAAAAGCCGACAAATAAAATTAATAAATAATAACGGATTCCAATTAAAATAATAATTGTTACAAAAGCCGATAAATGCTACTTTTTGTTACAAAAGGCAATAACTGCTATTTTATTTTACCTGAATGAATTTAGTATATGCTTTAAAGTTTTTCAATCGTTTTTCTTTATTTATTTTTATCTTAAATTGCGCGTTTGTGGGTGTCTAATATCTTCAGATTTTCTAGAAAATGACACGGTAGCCGCGAGATCAACATTTTACCCGCTAGATTGCAAATGAAATCTCCAGATCTAGCAAGAAAACCGCCAAATTATTTCCCTTTGCCGGCGTAATGTAAAATATTACCCTGATTTTTTTTTCAATTTTCGATACTTATCAGATACATTTCTGTACAAAACATATCTAAGAACACTGCCACACATATAAATTACCTTTGTGTGAAATTTGCAAAAGACAGGCTCAGCCGTTTCGGAATTTATGAGAAAGGAAGCCATACACACAAAGTCACTTTTTTATAATAAAGATATATAAGATAAATATAGAGATAAACAAACGTTGTTAAAGACAAAAAAAAAATCCTGTCTTTTTCTCTCTTACTTTCCCTCTCTGTACTGCTCTAACCAAGTATGCCGACCTGTTCCACAAATCCCAAAACCTCAACATGAAATATTTCCAGAAAAAAACTCGAATAAACCTAGAACCCCATCTTCCAACGTAGACCCCTACTACCAGGTCTTCTTCTCCTACATCAGGGGTCTACGTTCCAACCTTCCAGAGGTTGAAACCCAATATCAGGAGACGAAACCGGACATATTCTTTCTAAGTGAAACTGGAATAAGGCCGACCACTTCCCTAGATGAGTTCATAATTAACAGATACTCTAACTTAACAGCTGAATCTGAACCCCAAGATCGCCATGGGCATGGAATATGTGCCTACATTAAAGATGGCTTCCCGTGTGGCAGGGATATCTCTAGAGAAGATCCTAATTTACCCTATATATGCCTCCGGGTTGCTCTTGCTTACACCACTGCATTTATATTTGCCCTCTATCGGCCCCATAACAGCGGAGTTACTATCTTTAAGAGTATATCTGAGAAAATAGACATCTTGTCTGCACATCCCTCGGCTAACATTCACATTTGTGGTGACTTCAACGTCCATAACATGGAATGGCTGACCCACTCAAATAAGACAGACGATGAGGGGAGGTTTTGTCATGATTTTGCCATTGATTATGACCTCACTCAGATTGTTCGCGAACTCACCCGTGTGCCCAATACTACTGGCCAATATGCAAGCCTCCTAGACAGACCTTTTTCTCTCAACTTCCCCTGAGCTATGTTCATGTTCCATTCATTTTCCTCTAGGATCCTCCGACAACTTCGTCGTATCAGTTAAGATAAAAATTAAATGTAATAAGTCTTCAAATGTACCCCTCCACCGTACTGTATGTTGATACTCCATGGCTGACTGGGATAGCTTCCGTACATTTATATCTTATCTACCTCTGCATTCCATGTTTAAAAAGGATGTGTCCTCTATAGTATCAGATCTGACCGAATGGTTAATTGTAGGCATAGACCAATTCATACCATCTAAAAAATTCCAACAAAAACTTAACATGGTTCTCCCCAGAATGTGCTGCTGCTATCGCGCACAGAAATCACTTTTTCCATAACTACCAACGTAATAGATGCACTGAGACTAAAGCTGCTTTCAGAAACGCCAGCAACCACTGTAAAAGAGTAATAAAAAGCAAGAGAACTATATGCCCAGTCTATTAAATCCAAAGTAGCTGATCAGCGGCTTAGTTCCCACCAGTTTTGGCAAATAACAAATAGGATCCATAACAGAAGTGTTCGTTCTATCCCAACCATTATCAATGGACCAGAGGTCATCTCGTCAGCGTCAGACAAGGCCAAACTATTTGCCAAGAACTTTGCAGCTAATTCTACCCTATGCGACGAAGGCCATCAACTCCCTATATTTCCTCCTATAACATAGAACACGCTAGGTAACATACAAATATCTGTGCATGAGGTCGCCAAGCTAATCAAGAACCTTGATTCCAGTAAAGCAACTGGCCCTGACGGCATCCCAATTATAGTGTTAAAAAAGCTTCAACCAGAACTTGCTCCCATACTTACGAAACTGTTTAAGCGCTGCCTTAAGGAGAAGTGCTTTCCGACTCCCTGGAAAACCTCATCAGTATGCCCTGTATTTAAGAATTCAGGTGGTAAGTCGTCTCTCTCTCTCAGTACAGACCAATAAGTCTCCTGTGTGTTGTGAATAAGTTGCTGGAATCCATATTAAATAGAGAAATAGTAAACCACCTCAGCAGAAACAATCTTGTTAGTGACGCAAAATATGGTTTCCGTTCTGCAAGGTCTACCGCAGATGTGCTAACGGTTATATCTCATAGGATTAGTGAATCTCTTAACAAAGGCTTCATTTCTAGGGCAATTGCTCTTGACATATCGACAAGGTATGGCATAAGGGCATACTTCACAAGATTTCCAGCTACGGTATAATTGGAAATGTTTTCTCAATCATTAAATAATTTCTCTCCGATAGGCTCATAAGAGTAGTGGTCGATGGACAAAAATCAGAGTCCTGCGGTATTAATGCTAGAATCACTCAAGGGTCAATCCTGGGCCCAATTCTCTTCCTGCTCCACATCAATGATCTCCCTAAACACATACTTAAATCATTCGTTGACATCTATGCTGATGACACGACCATCTACGGCGACACATCAAAGGCTGTAAATGACAAAACTCTCTCGGATTCTCTCTCCTCTGATCTCGAGCACGTGGTTCAGTGGGGGAAGACGTGGCTGGTTACCTTTAATGCATCTAAAACCAAACTCCTTTCTTTACATCATCAACGCTCTGATCCCCATCTGGCATCAATTGAAATGGATGGCTCTCTTCTAGGAGAAGCCCCATGTTTTGACAAGCTTCTGGGTTTGTCCTTTACTCCTAATCTGAAATGGAACACGTACATCAAGTCTGTTGCCAAGGTCGCTGGAAAGATGGTGGGATCCTTCTATCGCTCCAGAAGATATCTCACTACTGATGCAATTCTCTATCTATATAAAAGCCAAGTACGTCCAAGGATGGAGTACTGCTGCCATATCTGGGCAGGAGCTGCTAAAAACAGCCTATCCTGCCTTGACAGAATACAAAATAGACTTCGTGGCTTAGTGGGGGATGCCCTTTTCTCTACCCTGCAACCTCTCTCCCACAGAAAAGACGTTGAGGGCCTATCCTTGTTTTATCGTTATTCCCATGGCAGGTGCTCGTCTGAACTCCAATCTCTGGTCCCTCCTCGCCAATCTTTCACGAAAAACACCCGTCTAACTGAAACCATTGTCAATAATTTCCCCCACTCTTTATCTGTGCCTAAATCAAAACGTGGATTCCATGAACAAAGCTTCTTTCTTAGAACTGCACGCCTGTGGAACTCTGTTCCGTCTGCCTGCTTCCCACCTAACTACAACTTGGATGTGTTCAAGTCCAACGTTAACAAATTCCTAATGAACCGCCCCCTTAAGTAAACACTTCATCAAATCTCCACACTAGCGTACTGTACTTGCAATAACCCTTATCCCGGAGTGGCTTCTGGGCCTTGATAAGTGGTGACCACCGTGTAAAAATTAAAAAAAATAAGATAAAAAAGAGTTTCCGTTTAATTAGAATTTTTTTTTTTTTAATTTTTCGAGTGATTTTTTTAACAATTTATTATTAAAAATGATTATAAGATTTTTTTTTTCGTGCATAGATCTACAAAAATAGTATAGATTCGTGTTATTATGAGTTAAGGGCGAAATAAATTCAGCAATTGACATAATAATTACATTAATGATTTTGCGCTACGAAATAGGTGGTGCCAAATATTGTGCATGTAAACTGACTTAAAGAAATAAACGGTAAGATGGTCAACATCTTGAAATTTGGAATATAGATCTGTTTTGTCGTTCATTTATTATATGCTTTGTACTTACATCGAGCTTCATAAATTAAAGGATTGGTATAAATAAAAGGTTATATATATATATATATATATATATATATATATATATATATATATATATATATTTATTTATTTACCAGTGGTGAAAAAACCGGACTAGAGTGCTCAATGTGTAGTTAGAGCAGTATATAGGAAATTTATTACTGTGAGTCCAGAATGAGTTTACAAATTGTTTCACCTAGAGGAAAATCCTCAAAGAGAGGAAAAAAATCCAACTAGCATCGTCAGAATTCATAGATGAAGTCCATCTATGAATTCTGACGATGCTAGTTGAATTTTTTCCTCTCTTTGAGGATTTTCCTCTAGCTGAAACAATTTGTAAACTCATTCTGGACTCACAGTAATAAATTTCCTATATATATATATATATATATATATATATATATATATATATATATATATATAGTCATCCACATACAGTACTGTTTCGCTGTACGCTGTATCACAGTTCACCAGTTCGGCTAGATTAGCACCTATCTCAACCCAGTATTGAAACTCTACCGCGTAGACGACAGTCAGTGCTTCTCGCCATTACCCTATTTTGCTGCTGCTAAGATGGGTATTCGAAATTACAATATTTAAAAATTGTCCAAACGCCTAAGAGCATTGCTATCGGCAGTTTGTTATTTCACTCCCCAATATGCTCAATATTTGTGTGTGTGTGTGTGTGCGTGTGTGTTAAATAATACTTCTTCCGTTATGTTTTAGTGGCCTTCTTTGGATTCCAAGTATAAATCGTGTCTGTATCGTGATCCTGTTGTTCAACCAGCAGATATAATACGCGTCTTTTAAGAAATACAAGCTGGCCGTCTGGCATTGCCCGATCGTACAATACACTTAAACATGATAAGTTAATTTATGCAATTGCGCATTAGAGAAACAATCCTCTACTGAATAATCGAGGAATAATTTGCCCGCTGGACTAATTTGCAAAAAGATTTTTTTTAATTGATAATGTCGTTCATCAAATCCCATCTGGATTTGTTTACAATATAACGTCATCTGGAATTTGGGCTTGACGATGATTGCCCTGGAAAAATCATTTCTGATTAATGTTTAGTTTTATAACATATTCAAACAAAGAAATGGTTTGCGGCGATTTTAAATGGTGCATCTTCTTTTATCGTAAATTGAACTCATTGATAAGAAAAAAAGTCAGGCCAAATGTTCTCAAGAAAGGCAATAAGAAAATCGGGCTTGAAAACGCTGCTCTTCTTAACAAGTTTCAGCATAAAATGTATGCACATATGTAGCCTATAATTTTTATGCAAATAAATATACTATAATTATTCTCTGCTTTTTATTGAGCACTTTTTAATGAACACCGAAACTTTAGTGGATTTACATCTAGAAAACTACGACGATATATTCATTTTGTGTGTGCGTATATATATATATATATATATATATATATATATATATATATATATATATATATATATATATATATTACTCTTTCTGTTATGTTTTAGTGGTTTTATTTTGATTTCCAGGTGTGACTCGGGTCTGCATCGGGTTAGGGTTAGGGTTAGGGTTAGGGTTAGGGTTAGGGTTGCTCGTCTTTTTAGAAATATTTTTTAAATGCCGACTGTCACAGTCGAAGCAATATATCTAAAACAAAATTACCTTTAACTAAAAACCCGCTGTACAAAACGGAACGAACGTCTCCGATTACACATTAATGGAAAGAGGGAAAGAAAAGATGGCGTTTTTTTTTGTTGTTTTGTTTTTAATAAAATGTTACCTTTTCTTTCTCTTCTTTTTTTTTTTTTCGTTGGCAGTAAAAAAAAAAAAATCCTGAGAATGTCATAAAAACTTTGTCACGAACGCAAGAGAATATCGAATTACGTGAGACGATGTGATTTATTGATTGTGCTTTCTTCACATTTCTGGGACGGTAGTTTAGTGGGTAAATCACCAAAACGACGTCGTCATTCATTTTTTTTTAATGGAAATCACTTCAGACGAGGCAGGAAGCCACATGATGTAAGCAGCTAAAAAAAAAAATCACACTTTCAGACCACAAACTAGCCAACGATAAATGTTAGAAAAATAGATTCCAATCTCGATGAAGGGGGGGGGGGCGCACCTGTAAAGCCGTCCGCCCTGCTCAACGTCCAAATTCCAATTCCAATGTAATCCCCAGCTAACCTAATCACGTGGTAACATATACGTAGTTCCGGTCAGCTGCCAAGATGCTTCCGATAAACTTGTCTATGATATGGTTTTATTATATTTTGACAGGATTTATCAACATATTCATCATTTATCTCTCCAGTTAAATAGATAGATAGATAGATAGATAGATAGATAGATCGATAGATAGATAGATAGATAGATAGATCGAGATGGATAGATAAAGAAATAGATTACTAGATCGAGAAATACATCGATAATACACATAGATAGATAGATTGAGAAACAAATAAATAACTTACAAATATTTTCTTGTGTTCGATCTACTAGATAACATCCTGATGAAAATATGGTTTACCAAAATGTTCGCGATATCATCCAATAAAAAAAACGATATAAAAAATGGAATTTCCCCCACTCTCTATCTGTAACTAAATCTAAACGTAGATTCCATGAACAAAGCTTTATTCCTAGAACTTCCCGCCCGTGGAACCCTGGTCCACTGGCTTACTTCCAAGCTGACTACAACATGGCCGTCTTCAAGTTTAATGCAAACAAATTCCTGTTGGCCGTCTTCTTAAATAATCAAATTACACCCAACTTTACAAAATAACGATTACTACACTATTGTCCTGATGACAACCATTCACTCATTAATCCTTATCCTCGAATAGCCTTCCGGCTTTGATAAGTGGTGATAATTGTGTGTGTGTGTGTGTGTGTGTGTGTTTATGTATGTGTGTACGTATTTGTTATTATTTCAATGTACACCGTACATTAGTTTCTTTTTCCATCGATAATTTCAGTTTCACCAAGATGCTAGAAACTCAACTCAAATGACTAAAGATACGAATGTCCTCGATTCTTCAGTCGGCGTTTTCGTAACAAATGGGAGGGTGGCGGTGGTTTAGTCGTTAACAACACGAACTGATAACCTAGGTGTCCCAAGTTCGAATCCAGTTTGTTCCACTCAAATCGTTTGCATTTAAGATGTTGACAACCTTCACGTTGTCCCTCCCGTAATACCTGATGTATTTCTAGAAAGATCTATGACTAGAAAAATAACGGGGAAACCAATGCAGACGATATGATGATGATTCGTAATAGACCAGTGTTTTAAAATAGTAAAGCATCGATTTAAGAATTGATTACTTTGAGTATTTTGTGCCTTGCGCTGAGTTTCCAGTATTTCCATGAAACTGGCGCCAACGGTGAAAAGTCATGCTAATCTGTAGTGCTCATAAATATATATATATATATATATATATATATATATATATATATATATATATATATATATACTACTCTTTTTAATATACTCAGTCATGAATATGTAAGCGACTACATGAAGATTAACTAATTCGCATATTCATTTGAAAAACGCATTCTGCATATTTATTTATTTATGTACATTTTTTAAGCTAAGACTTTTGATAAATATATTCTTTTCAAAGCCAATTTTTTTATTAGTTTTCTTCATTTTGCTTGTACAGGATGACCCCCCCCCCAAAAAAAAACAAAACAAAAAAAAACAGAGGACATTCAATTGTTTTTCTGAGCATTTTACAGTCAAAGGAGAAAAAAAGGCCAAATACCCTAGTGTTTTAATGTGATGTTTTGAGTATAATACACTAGTTATGACAACAGTTTCATGTCATTCGGACTAAACACTAAGAAACGAGGCCTAATTAGAGTTGGGGCCCGTTTTGGGGGGTGTCACCCTGTATTAAGGCTAAGTTAATGTTCTATCATTTCTTTTTATTAATGATAGCAGCAACATGGGAACGCCACCGCTGTCATCAAATTCACTTAAGTGATAGAGAGTTTTTGCTCCTTTGTATGCAAATGGCTGCATAAAGTTGCCACTATTTACGGGGCGCGTTTTTTTTTTGTATGTGTTTTTAATACTTTTTACACACACGTATATGCACATTAAAGAAACTAGATTCTTAAGAAGGTATCACTCATACCAGTCGTTAAAGGAGCAACCGGACTAATGAAAAAGAATCTTAAAAGCTATCTGGGGAATATACCCGGCGAACCAAGCGCAAAAGAAATACAAACAATACCACTTAAAGGGACGGTTAGAATCTTAAAATGATCTCTCTGTTGGAGTAACTAAACTAATGGGAGAATGCTTGGCATTCGGTAGAATGCCCTACTCCCAGGAAAAACAAAGTGATAAGAAAATTAAAGAAAAATAGATAGTTAGAAAATATAGAAAATATATACGGCAATTAAGTTAACAGATGAGTCGTTATGAGAAGGAAACGCGATAAAATGTGTGTAGTTTACTTGCCATATATTTTTTATAACTTACTACCTAACTGTACTCAAATATGGTAGACTGTTGAAGTAAATAAATCGTATTGAAAATCGATCGATAACATATATCTTCTTATAAGATTTCATGTACATGAAATAATATGTGTGTGCGTCTTCCGTAAGTACCCGAAAGAATTCTGACTAGAAAAATATCGGGGAAACGAATGGCAACAAATTATTTCGCTGTATCACAGCTCGTCAGTATAACTCGGAGGCAAGTGTTTATAGCTGAAATCGAAACCCGAAATTTTTTCGACACTGGCGAAAAAGTACGATTACGGAAAATCTGAATATTTATATAAAGAAATCCCACACTGAAGAGTGCTCTATTAGTTTAGGAACAACTTTGCAGTTCCAATAGTGATAATTGACGATTTCATTTACCCCTGTGCCCCAACCCTGAAAATATAACGTAGTTTTTTTAATATCTTCAACGGTGTCTTTACCTGTTAACACTCGGACCAACACGTTGTATCTGATACAGTCGCAAAAGAACAAAAGAGGAAAGAAGTCCGACTAAGCTTTTTTTTTTTCAGTTGAAAGAAAGGGCATTTATTACCGGTACTTCCCAACAACGCATTGCATATTGTTTTAAAAGTCTCGTCTGCAATATAGTTAACAAAACCCTGCTTAAACGTCTTTCACTGCCACGGGCTGCAAGTTCATTTTACCTCGGCACGTTCTTTATTATCCGGTTCTACCACGTGGTGCATTTTTCTCTTTTCTTTTTCTTTCTCCGCTATGACGTCACTTCGCGCACTAGCTCGTTCATTTGCATGTGTATCAAGCCGCTGCTGCTACAAGCATGAGCGGCTCTGTTAGACATGTAGTTATCCTAGAAATGTTGTTAGACTGATTGTCATCTAGACTCCAGGAAACAGCATATGTTATTGCTAATGAAAAATCACTGTAAACGATTCGTGCAAAACCTTCTTCTGGGTAAATAAAAATCGAAGTAGTAGTAGTAGTAGTAGTAGTAGTAGTAGTAGTAGTAGTAGTAAACTGTGAAAGAAGGGAGGCATTTCTTTTTAACCAATCTCATTTCTTTAGATATCTAACATCTAAAAAGTCGATCTGCTCTCCTGATGTTCTACTTTTGAGTTTTCGTGTTCAAAATGGCAGATGATATCGACCTGTTGTGGTAGGACTCATTCATGGGAAATGCATTATTGGTAGAATCTGTGCCAACAACCGGAAGAGGTTATGGCCCAGGGTGATTCGTCTTTTTGTTTTTTATTATTTTTTTTATTTTGTCTTTTATGTGAATATTCGTAATCTCTCTCCTCCTCTCTCTGTTCTTCTCTCCTCTCCCGTATACTCTAACCCCCTTTCTCTCTTTCTTTCTTTCTCTCTCTCCCTTTCCCGCCAAATCTAGCATATCTATAAAAGTGAGAAATTGTGAGGACACTTCTCAATCTATATACTCAACGAATCTTTGATCTACAGACTTGAAATTAAGTCTATAGAATATTCAGACATGTGGAAAATGTTTTAATCGGTTTTCATCCGCAAAAAATGGCAGCTAATTGGTCAAAATTGAAAAGACAATGTGGAAGGATTTGGATTTCACGAATGCACATGCATGAATCATTCACATTACAGATTCTGTATGTTAAGAATAAGTAAGTTTGAAAACACTTTTAAAACGTGTTAAGCTGGCCTAATGGTTATCGTACTTGACTCACTGTCTTAAGGTTTTGATTTCGATTTCAGCAAGAGTATTTTTTTACTTACAAAAGTGGACTGTTTAGAACAGAAACATAATACTCGCATGCACATGTCTCAGTTTCTGTATAAATTAAAAAAATAATATTTCTGCGTATTGTGCGATCGGATAACGCCGGGAGGCCCGCTAGTATATATATATATATATGTGTGTGTGTGTGTGTGTGTGTGTGTGTGTGTGTGTGCACTCTAAAGAAGCTTTGGGTACTATATATATATATATATGTATATATATTGGCAGCAAGTCGACAAACCCGACAGGCTGCTAAATCCCACCCCCACACTGTAGAGATCCCTAGATGTAAAAGATCTTTTTACTCCAATAGTTTCTTCCCCAGAACCGCTAGACTCTGGAATTCCATTCCAGGTCCCTGCTTCCCCAACAGTACTGACGTGCAGAAGTTCAAGTGTAACGTGAACCGACACCTTGCTGCCCAAATCCCTACATAGTACCCCAGTAGTTGTTGCCCCTGATAGTAGCCCCCTACACCAAAGTGGCAATTTGCCTTGTTTGGGGTGAAAATGTAATAAAAAAAAAAAAATAAAAAAAGTCATTATTCAAGCACGTCTGATTGAACACGACAGAGTTATTCTTTTTCCGAATTTTCTAGATATCTTATCCATTCGCCGAGCGGTCTTTTTTTTTATATCAGCTGGTATGTTGTATGAAATGGCGCCCAAAATTTGTTGGTCAGCTATGTTTTTCTCAAGTGCTTTTTATCGGTGCGTCCGATTATCATCAGGAACGATTGTTGTTATCGTTTTCTTTTTCTTTTCCATTGAGGCTTGGTGTATTTATAATTTTTTTATTGGTTATAAAGGTGAGTGCAGGATGGTTATGGGCGACTTTCTTATTTTATAATTTATTTATTCAATTTCTTGTTAGTTATTATATACTGTTAGTATATTTGTTCCGGTGTTAAATGAGATCTGGTTAAAAAGGGGCAGTAGTTTTTTTTTATAAGTATGGTTTCTAGTGATTTTAGTCGTCATGTACAATTGTTAAGGTATGGAATTTTAGTATTGGTTGGTTGG
>NC_136518.1:86808124-86813124 GCF_053919585.1 Euprymna scolopes
GAATACGGCTATATTGTAGTCAGCTGGAAAGCAGGCAAACGGAAGGCAGTTCCAATGGCGTGCCATTCTAAAAAAGAAACTTTGTTCATGGAATCTACGTTTAGGTTTAGGCACATCTTTTTTTTTTATTACATTTTCACCCCAAACAAGGCACATTGCCACTTTGGTGTAGGGGGCTACTATCAGGAGAAACAACTACTGGGGTACTATGTAGGGATTTGGGCAGCAAGATGTTGGTTCACGTTGCACTTGAACTTCTGCATGTCAGTACAGTTGGGGAAGCAGTGACCTGGAATGGAATTCCAAAGTCTAGCGGTTCTGGGGAAGAAACTACCGGAGTAGAAAGATCTTTTACATCTAGGGATTTCTACAGTCTGGGGGTGGGATTTTGCAGCTTGTCGGGTCTGTCGAGGGTGTTCACGTCGTGGGGGCACAAGTGCTTGCAGTTCCTCAAAGCATTCACCATTAAAATACTTGTAGAACAGGCAGAGGGATGCAACGTTTCGTCGATGGGACAGACGCTGAAGCTTAGATGCTAGTTTAGGGCCTATCAGATTTGCGACTCTCTTATATATAAAGAGTAGGGGGATGTATTGATAGTGTTTTCAGTTAGACGAGTGTTTCTCGTGAAAGTGTGGTGAGGGGGGACTATTGTTAAAAAATAAAAAATGCCGACCCAGATTGTTATTTTTGTTTGTTCCTGCGACGTTACACTGTCACTTATTAAAGTCTTATACACGTCTGTCAGCTGTCATGAACGTCATACTAGTCTAATTCCTTATGTAATCGGCCCATTTTTGTTTTTTTTGTTTTTTTGGTACGTGTTCTTGATTTTCTTGAATATAATCTTAATACGATTTCATCACAGATGAAATCTAATAGTCAGGAAACACGTCGGAACCGCATTAACCTTTTTTTTTTTTCTAAAAACGTTGTTGATGGATCTGTTAATGTTAAACAGCTTTCTGATATCTACATTTTTTACATCTAATTCGCAACGTACTTGAAGGATAGTTTTGAAGCACTTCAAATAAATAGAACTTTCCCTCGTGCCCTACTAGAATACGCAACATTACCCAACACGCTGTAGCCTCAGTCGCAAAGTAGACAAAGACCAGAAAAAAAAACTTTAACTCGTTTTGTTTTTGTTATACAACGACGTTTACTTCCTCGTTCTCCTGCCACACATAACTTCTCCTTACGTCTGTGACGTCTCTCATATGATCATTTTCTCGAACGTACTCTCGGAGTCATCCATGTCTCCAGTCCGATCGACGTCTCGAACATGCTCCTTCTTCTGTTTATTGCTGTGACGTCATGTCACTCACAGCTCGGTATTTGCATATAACCGTTCGCACTGTTACAGATGATTGACCTTTCACTTGCATGTTACAGTAATTTGTCATGGTGTCTAAGATGTTTCAGTTGTTTTTCTACATAATTTAAGAGCGCTGATTCCAGAAATGTAGTCACTTTTTCTGTCAGGTCTAGTTGTTTTGCTATAGTATACCGCCTTATGAACCCTAACCCTAACCGCCCTAGGAAGCCGATAGCTACAATAAAAACAAGCAAATCGAAGAAACAATATTTTTATGTAACTTTAAGACAAATATTCATGAAATCACACCAAAATATTCACAGTTAAAGCTTCAAGTTATAAAAAATGTCACTGATTTTCTAGAATGGGGGCTCCAACATCATCGGGCTTGACAGAAAAACAGTACGCTGCAAGCTTGATGGCATCTCATCGACTTTGATAGCGAACTTCGATATCGCTGATGCCTTGATGGGAGCGCTCCCCTTGTCCGTTGTTCACATCACCTAGATTTTCTGGAAAACAGACAAGATGGCTGTGCAAAAAATGTAACTTGATGCTCATATTTGCATCCAGTTGATGGAGACTTTTTGTAGTTGGCCGCCATTATTTTTCTCAAGAATTTTACTGCATTCGTAAATGCCGTTCAGCCAATCGATTCTGCAGAATTCTTACAGAAATTTGCGTTATTCATTAAATTTCGAACCTGGAGTCCATAAACAAATCCATTTTTTAATTTCTCTATGGTTAGGCTTGGAAATTTCATGCAAATATATTTGAAACAATCGCTGTCTTTCTCAAGAGCTTCTACAAACTGTTTCATGATGACAAACTTTATGTGAACAGGAGGAAACGCAATTTTGAAACGCTCCACCAAAGGAGAAGTCAGAACATTGAGAGAGCCAGGAATCATTTTTTTTATTCAGTGCTCTGTTCTTATCATGCTATTTGACAAACAAGCAAGGAAATTTTATGTAGCCACCTTGTAGCCCGAGGAGAAACCCAACCATTTTCAAATCGACACATATGATACATTGGTGCTGTCTGTATGAAGTCTTTTCCAGAACAAATTTGATTTCATCATATTTTTCTTTGAGAGTCGATAAATGGCCAAGGGGAACTGATCCATATAAGTTGCCATTGTGAAGAAGCACACACTTTAAACTTCATTTGTTTATAAAATAGCGCAAATCGTGAGAATAATACTGTTCGACACCAAGTCGCCGCAGCAGGCCGGCAACGTCGTTGCAATGTCGTTTTCTTGAGTGAAATATATTAAGAATTCAACATGGCTTTTTTCTATAGAAGATTATGAGCATTCCAGGCTGAAGTAAATTTTTTCTTTGAGGTCTTGCAGGTAAAAGTTCAGAAGATTTTATGGAAAGGTTGAGATCTTTAATCAGATCATTAATTTCTCATTGAGAAAAAAGTTGTGGTAATGAAGGAGGAAAACTGACATCTTAAACAGTGGCTTCACTATTGTCAGTGGACAAAACAGAGACTTCATCTTCTTCAGAACCAGACAATTCCAATTCGAGCAAGCCTTTAAACACTGGAACATGAATTTCATTGCAGTGTTGTATTTGGCCAAATTGCAGACTTGAGGTTTGGATAAACCAACGAATTCCTATTCTTCATTCTGGTTCCTTCGAGTTGACTGCATAGAAACAGCAGTCAACGGAATGATTTTCGGTTCACGCCGGACTATTGGAATACGAAAGCTAAGTAACTTTTTATCTTTTTTGTCCAGTGTCGAAGATGTTCAACACATTGCTTGCATACGATATGGGATGTTCATGTCTTATCTTGATCAACCAACATTACTTTGAAGTTAACAATATAAACACACTTCACAAATTCACTGATCCCTTTCTTGTTGGATTGCAAAGTATATTCCCGCAAAACACATTTGAATTGTTGAAATAATGTCACCTAGGAGATGAAGTAGCCTTGCTTAATTTTTACTCCAAAAATCTGTAACGAAAGTAAAATAATGCAGCTTAATTTTTTCTTGTCTGGTTTACAGATGAATTCCTAACATTAAGAGAATAAACCTTACTTTGACCCAGAAATCAACAAAAACATGCCACAATCTGTAGGCCTATTTACTACTCAGTGTCCACTTCTTACCTACTACATACCTCATTGTATAGCAAATTTGACTTTTACTTTAAGGTTTGTGATGTCATAATCAATTAACACACATCACAATAACAACTTATAATTGTAATTATGAAGATAGAATGATATAGAAACATGCCTAATGTACTGTCGTCGCTCGCACCTACGCTTCACAGTCAGATAAACTATTCTAAAAAATAACGACTCTGAAGACTAGTACATAATCCACAGGTATATTTCTTTAAAGAGAAATAGTAAAAGCTGAAAGAGAAAAAAATGGGTATGAGAAAGAAAAACACTAATAACAAACGGGGATAGGGAAATGAAAGAGTTAAAGACATCGAAATACTGAATGAATCCGTAAAGAAATAGAACATGACAAAGTAATCAAACACATTGTCCAGAAAAAGAAGTGAGTAAAACATACCGTTAATGCCGGGGATAGGAGCGGATAAAGTTACTGCGAAAAGGAAGTAACTATAAACCGGAAGAGGAAATAAGGAAGAAAGTAACTTTTTAGTTAAGATTAACTTAAAGGGAGATAATCGGCCCAAAACTGGGAGGCAGAACACCTAATTTTGAAGTAACAAAAGGTATAAAATAGCAAATATCTTAACAAGTTGACCTGGTGAGAATAAATAATATGATTTTCGGAACCAGCCCGCCCCTCCCAATTAGTCTAAATACACTTAAAAACCTTGGGCACTAAAAATGTGCTGACCAGAGTAATAAATAACATCGAGATTATTAGTAAAATAAATTTTCTTTAATGTAATATGCAAATGAGGTTACTCATTTAATGTAGATTTTTTTTAATACATAGCATATATAAATAATACATAGTATATATAAAGAATACATAGTATATATAAAGAATACATAGTATATATAAAGAATGCTAGAATAAAAGTGCGTATAAGTCCGTTTTCAGAATGAATGAAAATTAATTTGTAAGCAGTATACCTTTTTGTACTTGTTAATTAAATTGTGAACAAACAGACAGACATGGATACGACTTTATATATATATATATATATATATATATGTGTGTGTATGTGTGTGTGTGTGTGTGTATAATATATATACGTATGTATGTATATATGTATATGATGAGTATTTAAAAGCAACTTACTTTCATAAACTCGTATTCAATCTACTCACACTCTCATACACATATACACGTTCAGGTTGATATTCAACTGGAAAATATGACATTTATTTGTGGATATTTTTAAATATCTGTCAATCAATACCTAAATCACTATGACATTGATTGCTTTTTTTCGTGATCGAGAAGCTGGAATTCCTTAGGCCATTTTAGACATGCAAAAAACGTTTTGGGTGGCAAAAATATCACAATATTCGACCATATTGAAAATATAAAATTAGTCTGATTTGACATTAAACAAATAAAATTTGGAAAGATTTTATGACTTTGTCGAAGTTAACATTAAGTGCGATATATTTTAGTAGTAATTGATAAAAGTTACTTTTTAAAATTTTCTCTTCCCCTATAGTGAGCCAAGTACTCCTCTTAAGTATTTTTAGTATCAAGTGCTACATA
>NC_136518.1:86818124-86900624 GCF_053919585.1 Euprymna scolopes
ACACTCTTGGATCACGTGTGTAACAAATCTATCTTTATTCTCTCGGCTACGTTTTTCTTATAATTATTTTATTTCCTTCTTCCTCGCTGTAACGCCAGCTCACATACAGCTCGATCATTTGCATACGTTGACTCTGTTGCTGCTGCCATACTTGCGTCCACGCAGTTCGTCTGGATTTCACTGTGTCATTTTTTTTTTAAAATAAACTGTAGTGACGTACGTCATTTTACATCCATAGAATTATCACAAAAAAAAATCAGTTGAAATTTCGCAAGTACAAAACAAAGTTCGATTTATGAGCTTAAATGTTATTTATATCGAAATTCTAACATCCGACTGACATAATTTTATCGATATTGAATATGAAAAAGTTGGTTTTTTGTATGTTTTTATTAATCGATATATATTGGTCGGGACGTAGATATGACAGCAAATAATAAAAACTCTCTAACATTACATCATAGCCCATAATTATCCCCCTTTGTTTCTCTTCTTTTTTATTAAGCCCATAATTATTTGTTTTTGCACGTCTAGTAATGGAAGTAACGGTGTCTACAGATCGTCTCCCTCTGTTTCTCTTCTTCTTTTTTATTAAAGTAGCAGCTGTCTTAAAAGAGTCTCTCTCTCTCTCTCTCTCTCTCTCTCTCTCTCTCTCTCTCTCTCTCTCTCTCTCAGTTATCTGCAGGTAATAGTTGCAGAATTAGTTGCATCTACTCGTAGGAATAACAAATGCGCGTATTCCTTTTAAGGGTTATTTTTAAAACTAATCTTTAAATTGATTTTTGCATTGTACAGTATATCTGTTTTACATGTATACGATAATATTCTCTTGTTAGTGTTCGCCCATAGGATGGGAGTAAGTCTCTGAAAACACGTCTGTTCCATGTTACAGAAAAAAGCCAAAGAGAATCGCTCATCAGTATTATTTAGGTTATTCAGTTATTTTTCATTTTAGATTTTATTCTCATGACGATTTAATCAATGCAACTTTTAACCTTTTTATAAAATATCTTATCGAACCTGGGAATCATCATGTTTAACTCGGGAATCTGTACAAAATATAGAACTGCGCGTTTTATTTAATTAATAGTAATTAGATGTATCTCGGTCTGTCAATCATGATTGGATAGAAATGTTCAATAGATATCCTTGTATTGCATTTAGTAGGGATTGAACCATTTACTTCTAGAAGACTGTCACGTAAATTTGATTAATCTTTAGCATTTTATCCGTTGCGCCACGGGCCCATGAAGAAAAGTCGAATGTTACATCGGTTGAAATGCTAAGAACATAACATCCAAGATAAAAAAAAAAAAAACGTAATCAAAATAAATGACTAAATTGGATTATTTTCCACATTCTCCCAGCTGTTCGTTAAGTTACTTTTCTGATACGTTCATTAAATTTTGTAACTTTAATTCCTCATAAAATAACATTCTTTTACGTCAGCTAAGAAATTTCTGTTCGATTTACTATATATTAGCTGAGCACCGTATCTGAAGGTTCAACACTCAAACACCTTCGCCTAACATTCATATGTAAGGTAATATGAATTGGAACAAGTGCATAGAAACTACTGCCAAATCTGCTGCAAATATCGTGTTCTCCCTACTGTGGTAGAAAACTCCTCACAACTGACAGTATCCAACATATCCACGAAACCATCATTTGTTCATGCATGGAGACACATCTGGGTTGGTGGACCAACATTACTAGACAATCACAACACATGACATTATACACATTTTAAAGACACGTACACACACACACACACACACACACACACACACACACACATATATATATATATATATATATATATATATATATATATATATATATATATATATATATATATATATATATACAACATTATATATACGAAGTATATAATATAGTTATACACCAGCTGAGTATATTAAAAAGTTCGTTTTAATAATTTTTAAATAAATCTCTACCGGAGATTTTTTTCCTCGGACCCCAAAGTCAGCAGATATTAGATCATTCCTGTAATGACCTGGCCCCTGATGGTTTTGCGGTGGGGGTTTACTTCTGTGCAATTCTGGGAAGACCACACTCCCAAAGTTTGCCTTCTCTCTTTGATAAGGGTTTGGTTGATTGCCAATCACCTGAGACGCTCTTATCGGGAAATGCCGACGGGGCTGGCCAAACACTTTTTGTAGGTTAGAGTGCTACTTCTTGGGGACATTGACTTATGAATACTACTTTCTGACCCTGGTGTCATAGTTCTTGCAGTGGGAAAGAACTAAACAGCAGTTTTTGAATAAAAAAAATTAGGCTTTTGATATCAGTGTCAGAGCAAGAAAAAAACTCAACTTTAAAGACACATAGATAAGTAAAAATATCATCACAAGTACCACTGATTATTTGTAAGCCACGAGATAGCTGTCAGTGGATGACAATATTATATAAAGAAAGAGAGAGGGTGAGGTAGAGATGCCCCAAGTTCTGTTGAAATGCAATAATGCTTTGCCGAGGTTTCATAACGCGACCCAGGCAAGCAAGCCATGCAACACTGAACTCATAATGGCAGCAAATAACAGATGAATAAGTGGCCACGAGAGTTGCAAGCGTTACGGAGATCAAATATGAAGCAAACAAAAGGGATGTTATTAAAACGCATATAAACAAGCAATGTGAACAATGGACATTCCATCTTCTAATCGAATCCTGACTTTAGTAATTATGCGAAACGTACCCGGAAGAATAGCACCACTATATATATATATATATATATATATATATATATATATATATATATATATATATACGCACGCACATAGACACACACACGCACACACACACACACACACACACACACATATATACGGGTTTTGTTTTATTCAAAAGTAATGGACTAGTGAATTCAACGAGGTTGTTAGATAGTGCTCAATAAAAAGAGCTGATAATACTTGTTTATCGTTATATAAACATGCTTACATCCCGCTGCTACAAACAGCCACTTGTTTCAATCAAACAACAGATATCATCAGGCAGCGACTTGACTATTCAAATGTTCAATGAATAATAATGAGGTTATTCATTGAAAATTTGAATAGTCAAGTCGCTGCCTGATGATATCTGTTGTTTGATTGAAACAAGTGGCTGTTTGTAGCAGCGGGATGTAGGCATGTTTATATAACAATTAACAAGTATATATATATATATATATATATATATATATATATATATATATATATATATATATATATATATATATATATATATATATATATATATTGTGTCAATCATGACAGGAAGACCGGTTTTGATGTTCATGATTGAAAGTGGAAAATAGAAGAAAAAATTACTGAGGGAGGCCAGCTGACCGGTTTCGCCCTCACTTTTCATAAGCTGGCTCAGGAGATTTCCTTTTTTATTAATAAAATCGAGTGAAATGGGAGACGATACGTTTAAAAAATATCGATATAGTGTAAAAAAAAAACGGAAAAAAACGGGATACACTATATGTCTAAAATACAATATGTATAATATCACCTGGAGACTGATCACGTTCAAACATAAGACACATTCCCTCTGCTTGCGGAGAGAAGGCTTCTTCAAGCAACGTGAATAGTCTACAAGGTCTTCAGGTGATAAGTCGAATATATATATATATATATATATATATATATATATATATATATATACATATATACATAACTACTTCATTTATTCACATAAATTTAATATACGAAAGTATAGATTTATGCGTAAACTTTAAGTATTTACTTCAAAAGTGCTCAATACGTAGGTAGAGCTAGTTTATAATTTATAAAATATCTATGGCGATTAAGCTACACTGAATATTCTGCGTTTCATCCACTATAGGAGTCTGACGAATCCTATAGTGGATGAAACGCAGAATATTCAGTGTAGCTTAATCGCCATGTATATTTTATAAATTACTATATATATATATATATATATATATATATATATATATATATAGAGAGAGAGAGAGAGAGAGAGAGAGAGAGAGATATAGAGAGAGAGAGAGACTAGACTAGACTAGACTAGACTACCGGTGAGCTGTTGGGTAAGTATATGCTATAGCTAGCTATAGAAAAGTGAGTATGCAAAATTAATGTATAAAAGTGCAAGCGAGCATACAGAATTAATGTATAAACGGGCAATAATTTACTGCAAGAGCGCGCGAAAACAAACGAGACGACCAGTTAAAACAATATGCAATTTCGCACGCTCACATAACAAATTGAATTCACGCACGCACGAAAACAAGCATGGCGACCAGTGAAAACAATACGGAAAAAATGCGATAATAAAGGTCTTAACATCATTGCTCTTAGATTAAATGACAAATCCTTTATATAAAAGGAGTGTAATCTGTTGAAAAAAAATAAATAAAAATAAAATAAAAAAGATATAAAGAGAGAGTGTGTATTGTACAGGTCAACCCTAATTGTGTGTATGTGTGTGTGTGTTAGCAGCCCTAAAAATGTCAGGAAATAACAGTTATTTAATGGTGAGGCATTTTCGAAGCAAATCTTTAAAGAAAATAAAAAGTCCCTCCACACACACGTTTTGAAGAGTTTCTACGTATTTTAAACATGTTTGAAACTTATGACCTCACACCCACCCATTTCCCCTTTACTGGTCCTACCTCCGGCACCAAACTTGAAAAAAAATGCGCACGATTACATGTCTCGCTACGTTGCCAAGAAGTGGGGTTCTCATTTTACGTTACATTTCTGTAGGAAAGTGATCCCACTCGCTACAATGTTAAATTTTTATTATTTAAAAAACAAAAATCCTCCTTTTGTATTATGTGTAAAGGCCGTGTAAACGTATTAGCAAAAAAAAGTAGATTTCGATTTCTTTTTAAGGGGTCGTAAAAAATTTTTTTTTTTTTAATATGTAAATTAATCAAGTGTCTTTTTGTTTTTTTTACATTAGATAAAATATTTGTTGTTTTTTGTTGTTGTTTGCAAACAATTATAACTTGCAATGAAAAATACAATTAATCATAAATAAATAATTTTGGACACGAAAAACGTATTTTTTTTTCTTAATCCGGCTCTAGTTTTCATCACGCCCAACTTTGGTAAAGAAGATATTTTTTAAAGATATGTAGGTGCACCTGAAAATCGGCACCCACTTACATTTTTTCCATTTCGTCTTTTTTCCAATTATTTCTGCGAGTTATTGGACACTAAGCTACCACATTATTAAAAAAAAAATCAATATTTAAAGATTTGGATGAGAGTTCAGTTTCATATACAACGTTCTAGTAAATAGATCATCCATTTTCAGAATCGGCTCACATCCCCAATATGACATTAACTCCCTTAGCACCCCTCTCGCCATGATTATTATTATTATTATTTTTTTTTTTTGTTGCAATTTTTCATATTGAGAAATGTTAGTCTGCTCCCGTCCATCATTATTTTATTTATTTACGACTATTTAAAAGGTGGTTTTCCATTTAACAACATGCGCTATTTTTACATGGTATAGTCTACCCGTTGGCCCTTAGGAGATAAGATGAAAAATGTCCAAAATAAAAAGTGATTTTGAGATTATATTGTCTTTCATTGTGTTGGGAAAATATTTTTTAAGTGATGAGTGAAAAAAAAAATAAACTCAGGAAGCCCCCAGAGCATTACTGAAATCACTAATTAAAATTAAGGAGGCTCTACTAAAAGCACTACTAAAACCAAGTTTCTACCTTTCTCTCTCCTTGAAGAGAAAATATTTTTAAATAAGGCCTGAAAATATAAATCGTCAGAATCCACAAGAGCGCTACTAAAAGCAGTAAATATGGTTATAAGATGATTATAGTTATATATTTTATTACAACAATTGTACAAAAAAAAAATTCTATTCCTCTTTACAGACGTATAGCCTTGAAAAAGTCCGTCTGTACGAAAAGCGCTTTGGGTTTCGTTCTTTTTGCATTTCGTGATTTTTTCTTTTCTTTTTCTTTTTTTTTTCTTAATCGACTTATTTAATTTATTACATTCCGAACACTGTTCACTTTTTTCTTGGGTTGTATTTCACTTCGTGATTTTTTTAATCGACTTATGTATTATTTTTTAACATTCGATTATGGTTCAGTTCTTTCTCATTATTTTAAAATTTTGTTATTCGAATAAAGTTATATATCGTATATTTATATTTAAATCAGTTTTTATTAACTCAACGGAGTTAAATTACATTTATTTGTAAGGAAAACACGTTAAAATAAGTTAATACAAAAAATATTGTGGACCTTGTGTATGCTTTGAATAGCAGCAGTGACTTTTAATATCGGGCTTAAGAAATGGCGGCTATGAAATAGGTAAGGAGATGAATTTTTTGAAACCGGAAGTCACAAACCGGATGGACTGTTTAAACACCCAAGTAAGCAAGCTGATCTGAGTTTTAAACTCAGATCAGCTTGCTAACTTGTTTGTGTGTGTGTGTGTGCGCACGCACGCGCGTGCTCGTGTGTGTGTGCGTGTGCGTGTGTGTATGTGTGTGTGTGTGTGTGTGTGTGTGTGTGCGCGCGTGTGTGCGCGTGTGTGTGATTATTGAATCCCTAAAAGATTTTCATTACGGACTAAGCTTTTGTATAAGCAAAATCGCCTGAAGAGGTCTCTAGTTACTTGTAACTTACTGACTAAAACATGCTAATGAATGTGTAGCGACATATTAATGTTTTTGTATAAACTAAAATTATATCTTGCCTTACTTCAGTATTGAGCACTCTTGTAGTAACTTCGTTTGTTATCTTATCAAAATAATAAACTGGTGTTACACACACACACACACACACACACACACACACACACACACACACACACACACATGTGTGTGTAACTCCAGGCTATTATTAATTATCATAGTAAATAATTATGTCAGCCCTTTTAAGAAACTCGTTTCTCATCGTTGAGCACTTTCAGTTGAAATAAAAAGTCGGTCAATTTAGCTCTTATGTGAAGATTATCATATAATGATTACATCACTCTGACAGACGTTAAAAAGCATTTAAAATTAAATGTTTAAATTTCAACAGTATCTCTAGCGGTTAACGGTTAAAATATATAGTCTTAGAGGTTTTTTAACCTTGAAAACTATATAAATATTTTTTGAAGTTTTTAAATATTTTTAGTCTTTCGTCGAAAAATTATTTTGTCATTAAAGTCATATATATATATATATACTAGCAGTTTAGTCCGGCTTTGCTCAGGCCCTATGTACTGTTCATAATTTGCCCTACGTGTGAATACACTTGATGTAAGATTTCAAATGTTTAGACCAAAAAATGTCAGTAATTTCGTAGAGACCGCAGAGGTAAAGTTTTTAACTTTGACCCTAATTTTGACACCTTAACATTTATCATTTTGGTCTCAAATACAAATACAAAGTTTTACCTATGTCCAAGTTACCTACATCTAAAATTTCAAGTGCTTAGACCCAAAAATGGCGGAGGAGTTTGTTAGAGTTTTCAAAGCCCAACTCTTTAAACATATATCTCAATACACGTTATGTAAAATTTCAAATGTTTATATATATTTTATTTTTTATTTTTTTTTTATTTATTACATTTTCACCCCAAACAAGGCACAGTGCCACTTTGAAGCAGAGGGCTACTATTAGGGACTTCATTAGCGGGGTCATTACGAAGGTAGATGAGTAGAAAGATGTTTGTTAACATTACACTTGAACTTCTGCATATCAGTGCAGTTGGGAAAGCAGAATCCCGGAAGGGAGTTCCAAAGACCCGCAGTTCTGGGGAAGAAACTATTGGAGTAAAAGGCTTTCTTGCACCTAGGAATCTCTACTGTAAAGGGATGAGACTTAGTAGCTTGTCGGGTTTGTCGGGGGTAGTTACGTCGGGGAGGTACAAGTGTTTGTAGTTCGTCAGAGCATTCACCATTAAAGTATTTGTAGAAGGCAGAGGGATGCAACATCTCGTCGATGGGACAGAGGTTGAAGCCTAGATGACAGTTCAGGACCTATCAGGTTTGCGACTTTCTTTTGAACCCTGTCCAGGAGCGAGAGACAAGCAGCAGATGCACGAGCCCAGATGTGACAACAGTACTCCATACATGGGCGAATGGTGGCCTTATGTCAGGCGTAAGTAGTTTTCTAGCACGGTTATGAAAGAAATTTATATTCCAAAATTCATGATGTTAACAATCTTATAGTTCATTACTTTAAATTAGTTGATTTATACAATTCTTGACAATATCAACTGATTTAAAGGAATAAACTATAAGATTATCAACATCATGAATTTTGGAAGCTAAAATTTTTGTCATTTATTCTATATATTGCTCTGTAATCACATTGAGCTTCTTATATAAGGATTGGTATATAATAAGAAAAATATAATACTACAGAAATATATATATATATATATATATATATATATATATATATATATATATATATATATATATATATACTGCCGACTGTCAACACGACGGTTCTAGGTTCAATCCTTGGCTTGGATGAGATGATAGTCTAGCGGCACTGATGAGTTGTGATACAACGAAACAGGACTGTATATCGATGACTACAAATATATATATATATATATATACATATATATATATGTATATATGTATATATATATATATATATATATATAGTGTAAGTTCTGTTACTAATAATGCTCATGAGTATCGAACCCAGATTCGAATATTACTAAGCCAATTTTCTTAAAGCATTGTTGTGTATAAACGCAATGCACTTCCAATCACTACACTCGATCCATTTTAATTATGTTCTATGAATAGACTTGTACTAAATTTGAGTGCGGAATATTTCAAGGGAACAACGAGTGACACGACAGAAACGCAATCGTCCAAATGAGAAGTCGAGTCAAATAACCGAATATGATTGATGCTCGTCAGTCATGTTTATTGGAAACAATCCGTGAAGTTAAAATTAACGGCATGATCGATTCAAAAGATATATTGAAGGACACGATTTCAAGAGGAAACGACGCTTGCAATAAATAAAACATAAGTTGAATAAAACAATCGTATTATTTGTTGAACTTTATCTCCTTTCTTTGTTAATCTCCTAAAATTACTTGGATTACGGTCTAAGGATTAAAATTAGTAATTGTTTCCCATTTGCTAGTAACGTGCTCGACTGAGCTCTAATCTTTAGTTCTTCCCTATAAGAAATTTGTGATAAGAACTCAGTAAAATTCTATTCATAGAATATAATAAATATGGATCAAGTGTAGTGATTGAAAATGCATTGCGTTTATACAAAACTCAGCTCTTTCCCTCTCTGTGCCTTGCGTCAGATGAAATTTCCATTGGCCGAGTTTTAAGCAACGTTGAACCTGGTCATTACTAAAATTGGTGACCAATTTCGGAAGACCAGGTGCTGTATGTAGGAGGACATCGACATCTCTCTGCAAAAAGTTGCAAAAACCTTACGTCATCACCTGCCCTAACGGGGATATACATGCGACTGGTGACCGCTTGTGCATTTCATACTCCCATTAAACTTCCTCCTTTGGAGGAAGCCGGTTAAACCCTGAATGGGTTGGTGCTGAATACACACACACACACACACACACACACACATATATATATATATATATATATATATATATATATATATATATATATATATATATATATATATATGATTGATGTATAGTTTACTTGAAGCATTGTGTGGGATAGGTATGTAGCCTTCTAAATCTTTACTATATATATATATATATATATATATATATATATATATATATATATATAGCTGCACTTCAATCATATATATATATATATATATATATATATATATATATATATATATATATATGATTGATGTATAGTTTACTTGAAGCATTGTGTGGGATAGGTATGTCGCCTTCTAAATCTTTACTATATATATATATATATATATGTATATATATATATATATATATATATATATATATATACATCAATCATATATATATATATATATATATATATATATATATATGATTGATGTATAGTTTACTTGAAGCATTGTGTGGGATAGGTATGTCGCCTTCTAAATCTTTACTATATATATATGTATATATATATATATATATATATATATATATATATATATATATGGTTAAATTGTTATCCGTATAATGTATTCGTTGTCTTAAATACATGATTTATTAATGTGGAATTTAATACCAGACTGTCAATATACGACAACAGGATGATATTTCTTGCTAACGTTTCAAGAAAACGAACCCCAAATACATGTATTGACTTGCTTCTGGGCACGAACCTGACATTCTTCGGATTTCTTCGCATCCGACAAATGTTTAGGCACATGTCACTTGCTTATACAACGTCTATTTATCATTTGATGAATGCCTGATCTATTAATGTTTTTTGTATCTTTTTTTTTTTTTTTTTTGATTTTTACTGCTGTTGTATATAAAAACCAGAAACGTTGCACTGGTTTGAACTGTTCAAAGCAGAGGTATGATTGAATGAAGATACAAGAACAGTTGTAAAATCTATAACGACGAGACTGGTATATTACAGACTGAATTACGGGTTTTATTTAATGTATATTCCAGGCTGAAACAAATATATATATATATATATATATATATATATATATATATATATATATATATATATATATATATATATACTAGCATTTACGCCCGGCGTTGCCCGAGTGTTTGGAGGTGTATGTTGAGCAAAAAAAAAAAAAAAAAGCGGTCAATTTTTTTACTTTGACCCCTATTATGACCCCTTAACATTTATTGTTTGGGGCCCAAATCAAGTTATTAAGTTAGATCCATGTCCAAAGAACTTATATCTAAAATTTCAAGTGTTTAGACCCAAAAATTGTCGGAGGAATTTGGTAGAGTTCTCAAAGGTCAAATCGTTGAACTCTGACCCCTTAACAGTCATATTTTTGGCCGAAAACCGATCACAAATATTTTCCAAAATCTCAGTACCCTGTATATCAAATTTCGAGTCTGTAGACTTTAAATTGACAGAGTTATTGCGTAGGGAAATGTACACATAGACACAGACAGACACGTTCACTTCGGTAATCATCAGTGCAGGGTGTCACGATTAACACCAGTCAATAGATTTGTACCCGGCAACAGAAGCCATCCTTCGCTTCATTAACAAGGGCCTAATCCATTCGGCTACCGTTAACCGCAAGAAATACTGTTGAATTTTAAACATCTATTTTTTAAATGTTTTTTAACGTCGGTCAGAGTGATCTAATCATTATATGATGATTTGCATATATGAGCTAAATTGACCGACTTATAATTTCAACTGAAAGTGCTCAACGATAAGAAACGAGTTTCTTAAAGGGGCTCACACACGCGCGCACACACACACACACACACACACACACACACACACACACACACACATATATATATATATATATATATATATATATATATATATATATATATATATATATATATGATGGCCTATGATATTATATGTATGATGGACTATATATATATACATATATATATATTAGTGTTGGGACAATTAATCCAGATCAGAATCGCAAAAATCCGAACTTTTTGGGGTATCGGAATCGGAAATTTCCGATTTTAAAAAAGGTGACACCTAACCCAGCATAACGTCAAACTGGAATAAAGCTAGTCGAATTCTTCACATCTGATAAAGTATTTTCAATTTGAAATAAATTGATAATCGATTTAAATTTGTGGCTCCTTTTTTCTTTTAATTTTTTATGTACTGTTTTGCATTGATTTTTTTTGCTGTTTTAGAATTTATACAAATATTACTATATCCTTTACAAATATTAGTCCTCGCGCGAAAGGGCAGGACACAAAATGTTTTAAATAATAATAATAATAATAATAATAATAATAATAATAATAATAATAATAATAATAAAATAATAATAATAGAATAACAATAACAAAGACTTTCGCTGGCGAGGACTACTATTGACCGTAACCGGTTATATGTCCTTTTGAAATTTTCATCTCAATTTTTCTTGTTATGTACTGAATATTTTTAAAGAAACCTATATGAAATATTTTCCTTATTAAATTTTAAAGATTTTCTATTCTGAAAGAAGTTTTAAAAAATTAATCTAAAAAAGTTATTTTAAAGCTTTTGCTAAAAAAAAATTCAGATTTTCTCATTATTCAGACCTGTATTACAAAGAGGGGGTTGCAAAAAATGAGTTGCGGTGTGAGGAGAAACACAAACTGAAACAGAGAGAATAATCAGACCTGTGATAATACAAAGAGGGGTTGTAAAAATGAGTTGTTGTGGTGTAAGAAGAAATACAAACTGAAATAGAGAGAAGGAGAGTTTTAAAATATAATCTTAAAAAGTTAAGATACAAGTCAGAAAAGCATTTAATCCAAGGCATGAAAATTGTTAAACAAAATGTTTTTACTATAGGCTTTAAAAATAAAGGTACAAGATTCAATTTGAAATTTATTTATCTTCAAAGTGCACTTTTATAAATTTTATAAAGTAAGGTATAAAAATTTAATAAAAAATTACCTTGGATTTATTTTATGTAATGTACATTCTGTTGCAATTTAAAAACATTATCTTTCATCTAGCAATTAATGATATGGATATAAATTTTTCAATGATTTTTTAAAGTGCAACAGAATTACATAAAATAAATCCAAGGTAATTTTTTGATTTAATTTTTATACCTTACTTTGTAAAATTTATAAAAGTGCACTTTGAAGATAAATAAATTTCAAATTGAATCTTGTACCTTTATTTTTAAAGCCTATAGTAAAAACATTTTGTTTAACAATTGTCATGCCTTGGATGAAATGCTTTTCTAACTTGTAAAATTATATGTGTGTGTGCTTGTGTGTGTGTGTGTTTGTGTGTGTATGTGTGTGTGTGTGTGCAGGTGTGTGTGGGGTGTTTGTGTGTGTATGTGCGTGCGTGCGGGTGTGTGTGTGCGTGTGCGTGTGCCTGTGTGTAGGGGGTGTGTTCGTGTGCGTGCGGGTGTGTGTGTGTGAGGGTTTGTGTGTTCGTGTGCGTGCGGGTGTGTGTGTGTGTGTGCGGGTGTGCGTGTGCAGGTGTGTGTGTGTGTGGGGGTGTTTGTGTGTGTGCGTGTGTGTGTGCGGGCGTTTTGTGTGCATGTGCGTGCGAGTGTATGTGGTGTGTGTGTGTGTGTTTGTGCGTGTTTGTGTGTGTGTTTGTGTGTGCGTGTGTAATGTGCGTGTGCGTGTGGGTGTGTGTGTGTGTGGGGGGGGTGTTTGTGTGTGTGTGTGTGTGTGTGTTTGAGTGTGCGTGTGTGTACGCGTGTGTGTGTGTGTTTGTGCGTGTGCGCGCGTGCGCGCGGTAGTGGGTGGTATTTGGTATTTATTTTCGATATCCGACGGAATGGTAATTGATTGTTACGGTCGTCAACTGAACGAAGCATCGCAAATGATTTTGAATAAAGTTACCAATTGTTTCATCCTCGAATATTTGATATAAATGGAATCGTAATGAATTCCTTACGTTGAAACAAATGGAATTACAGTCCAGATTCATGAATAAAACGGTCGCAATGCTGAACTTTGTAGACACCATGTTATTAAAGCCAAATAGATCGCTTAGGATGAAGTTAGATTAGACCTCATAAATATTAAACATACCTACCATTAGTAGTACGCAGGCTTTAGCAGAATATATCCGATTAAAGAAAGAAAACAGGAAAAATATTAAATAATACATACATAGAAAGCTGGACAACTCTGTATATAATTAGATTTTCTGATATAATCTGTCATATATATAGAAAGATAGAAAGTATCTCTATCTATCTATCTATCTATCTATCTATCTATCTATTTATTCTGTTCTGTTCTATTCTATTTTATTTCATTTACCTATCTATCTATCTATCTATCTATCTATCTATCCATCTATCTATCCGTCTATTATATAAATGTCACTTTCTATATGTGTGTATGTGTGTAAGTTCCTTCCTCACAGCCTATTTTTTGCAAATTTCACACAAAACTAATTTATATGTCTGGCAGTGTTCTTAGATTTTTTTTACATGAAGGTTACCACTTATCAAGGCCCCGAAGCCACTCGGGGATAAGGATTATTTTGTGTACAGTAATCAATGGGATAGTGTTGCAGTATTCATTAGTATTGGAGATTTGATAAAGTGTCATTACTTAGGGGAGGCGGTTCATCAGGAATATGTTTATGTTGGACTTGAAGACCTCCATGTTGGAGTCAGGAGAGAAACATGCAAGCGGTAGAAAGTTCATCAGGCTTTCAGTTCTAAGAAAGAAACTTTGTTCATGGTATCTACGTTTTGATTTAGGTACAGATAAAGAGTGGAGACAATTTTTGACAGTGGTTTCGGCTAGACGGGTGTTTATCGGGAAAGATTGGCGAGGGGGAACCAGAGATTGGAGCTCAGACGAGCACCTGCCATGGTAATACGATAAAACAAAGGTAGGCTCGCAACGTCTCTTCTGTGGGAGAGAGGTTACAGGGAAGAGAAAAACTGCAAATTTAAGTTCAATTTAATGTAACTGTTTAAACAAACTATACCTCATTTGATTGGCCTTTTATTCTTCTATAGTGTTCACATCAATTTAAAAACATAACTTCAAATTGAGGAAGTAAAAAGAAAATCCGCACAATGGAAAATTGTTATTTAAATGTAACTTTAGGACATTAATGCAACACAAATACATCAGGAACACCATGAACTAGTTAATATTTAGTAGCATAGCCCTTCTGCAATTTGAAAGCCTGCAATCTTTTTGGAATTCCTTGAATTGGACTGCAGCAATACTCCGGGAAAAGAGCATCGCACTTTTCTTTAATATTTGTCCAAAGTTCTTCCAAGTTTGAAATTTTATCATTGCGTAAATGTTGCTTGATTTAATGCCATACGTTTTACGATAGGATTGAGGTCTGAAGTTTGTGCAGGCCAATCCAAACACGGAATATTATACTCTTCCAGGAACCTCTTGACATTGTCAGCTGTGTGAATGAGATCATTATCCTGCATACAGATGGGATTATCATCTAAATTTCAACCAAAGTATGGTAGAAAATGCTCAGTCAACATATTAATGTACTAGTTCGAATTAATTCGACCTTGCAAACGAACTATAGGTCCTGGACCATTGGTACTAATAATGCTCCATACCAAAACTATCCACCTCCACCACCTTTCAGCGTTGAAACTGAGCACCTTGGATTAAATTCTTCATCTCTCCTCCGACGGACGTACAGCCTACCATCACTGCCTTGTCTATTGAACTTGTTTTCGTCGCTAAAAAGCACTTTTAACCAATATGAAGAGTCATGATCTTCATTGCATCTGACAAAGTCCAGATGGCGCTTTCTGTTCTTTACAGAAGTCATTGGGTTACGTCTTGCAACATATCCCCGCAAATTAAATTCCTTTAATCTGTTCTTGACAGTAGAAAGAGAGCACTTTTTAACAAGATTGCACTGTTGTTGGATTTGGGGAGCCGTTTCAAATCTGTTTCTTAGGCTACGGATCTTGATAGCATTGTCTTCGCTGTTATAACTAACCCTAGTAAGACCAGATTTAGGGGCATCACGAACACTGCCAGTGTTTTCGTGCTTTTGCACAGTTTTTCGTACCGTTTTCTCATCATCTGCTTCACATTTCAATCTGCAGCCGATTTCTCGGTTTGATAAACCAGAAAGGATGGAGATTAATGAGCTCCTAACGATCACTACGAGAAAGTCGTGACTTATGGACTAAATGTTACGTTGTATAACCTGGGACAACAACAATAATGATTAGAGATGCTTTGTTGCCTGTTGGTGAATATTTTAAACTGATTTAAGGGTGATAATTTTAGCTGGTTTTAAGCGAATTTGTTGCTGCGGAATTTCTTTTTGCCTCCTCAATTTGAAGTTATTTTTTGTAAATTGACGTCAACACTAGAATATTTCAATTAAAAGTTAAATAGGAACAGGTAAAATTATAGAGGAATAAAAGGCAAATCAAATGAGGTATAGGTTGTTTAAACAGTTACATTAAATTTAGCTTAAATTTGCAGTTTTTAAAAAAATTACAAGTACGGACTTTGTTTTTGCTGTCACTGTATATATATATATATATATATATATATATATAAGCAAGATAAGACACTGATAGAATTCAGATGAAAAATCCTGATAGATATTACTTGAAGTAATACTTTCAAGGTGATCCTAGCCAAAAAGGAAAAGCTCAATATTTAAGAATAGAGCAATATATAAGTTTGGTGGTTAAATTTTAAATTCTGAAAAAACAACATAGAGACACATATATTCGAATTAAGAATTTATTGTTTGACAAAAGGAATATATAGAAGGGATTATGTTAATTTCCTTAATCCATGGATTTTCAATAATGGCTCATATCATCAGAGGAAATGAAATGCGGTTAGCAAAATGTTCAGCTGTGAATGGATGCTTATTTTGCTTTTCAGCACAATTATTGAAAATAGTTTTCTGAGTGGTTTTTGATAATTATATGGAAAAAAATTATACGAAAAGAGAAGTTTATACAACCTGGGCAGTCCATTATCGGAAGGAGTACAATGCCCTTTGGGGTTATAAATCCAGGTGGGTAGAAAATAGGTCCAGGGGAGAAGGTAATATTCCCATATAGCAGAAGTGTATTGCTCCTTATTGATTTTTCGAAAGGTATACGGGGCAGCCGTATTCGTTGGTGCGTTGAATGTGTGTTGGTTGATGTAGTCCAAAAGCTTTCTCGGTGTTGACAAAGTGTATCCGATATTGGGTGGATATACCATTCCATTGTAATTATCCCTATGAGTAATAGAATTTGAGCATTGAGTTATGTAATGCAAGTTGTTCTATTTGTGCGTTTATGGGGAGAAAAATAAGAATATCTTCTATATATCTAAAGTATGTGGAGTTTTTAGGTAGTCTGAATTTGAAAGAGTTGGTCTCTAGGAATTCTAGAAACAAGCAACCTAGTACACCACTAAGGGGATTACCCATAGAGAGTCCAAATTTTTGTCTGTAGTAGGAATTATTAAACTGGAAATAGGTTCTATCAGTGATAAGTTTTATGATTTGTATTAATGTATCCGAGGAAAAAGGTAGATCGGCTTTAATTTTATTTAGGTGCTTGTGGAGGCATTTTTTGATAGTGTAGAGGGAAATTGTGTCTAAACTATGCATGATTTTATTTTGGATGTCCGTATTTTTTATTTTATTTAGGGGGTCGCCATAGTTTTTAATATGTGAAGTGCCGATAGTGCCCATTAGTGGGGTTAAAATTTGGGCAATAGCTCGTGCTAATTTATGGGTGACGCTTCCGATAGGTTGCATAGGGATGTTTTCTTTATGTGTTTTGGGGAGGCCGTATAATACAGGAATAGTGGGGTGGTATTCTATATTATTTATATATATGTTTATTATATATATATTTCATTTTTTATCATTTTTTTATATGGATTTATTGAAGGTTTCGAAATCTTTTTGTATTGATTTTAAGTCTATCGGAGTATATGTATCTCCGTCTGCTAATAGTGTGTGCATTTTCTTTAGATATATATCTTTATCTATTATAACAATACCACCTCCTTTATCGGCTTGTGAAATCATGATGTCTTTATTTTTTGTTAAAAGTTTTAAGGCATCAATGTATCTCTTTGATAGTGCTGATTCTAGAGGTTGGGTAGTTGTTAAAGATATTATCCCTTGTATGAAGCCCTTAGTGAAATCTGAGTCATCTTGTCTATACTTTTTTCGGGTTGTGTTAGTGGTGATGTTCGAATGTTTGCCGGTAGCGAATTTAAGACCGAAACTGAGAGCTTCAGTTTCAATGTACGAGAGTAGTTTTGAAGTAAGGTTTAGAATAAGGTCTGGACGTCCTAAAGTTTTCCATTTGCTGTTTTTTATCACTTGAGCAAATTTGTTTTCCAATTTAAAAGTATGGCGCGTGTTAAATTTTTTGACAGATCTGTTGACGTTCTTAATTGATCTGGGTGTTTTCTTGTAATTTTGTTGATATTCAGTAATTAATGCCCTGGCTTTTCGAAAAAGATGAGAGCTTTGGTGCTTTAAATATTCTACAGCTGACAGGAAGTATTTTTAATGTACTCCGGGAAAATATGGTCTGATGTTTTAAAAGATTTAGGTATGCATGCGGGTATGACTTTTTCTTCAATACATTTTTCCAGAAAAATTTCCTGTTGTTGTCAGAATTTGCTGCGATTAAGATGCTTTTGTATGTTCGCAGAAAAGATCGGTTTTCCATTTTGACAGAATGAATAAAAATAAAATAAAAATACCAGCGATGGTTGACGTTATGTTGTTTTGAAAAAAGAAAAACCGAATGAATTTATGAAATGATCAACATTTCGCCCCTCTTGCATCTTCAGGATATTAAAAGGAAAACGGCAAAAAGAAAGAAAACGATCATAGACCATACTCGCACAACAATGATAAAATAAAGACTGGCATGATTATTGTTTTTTTCTTGCGTGCCTTTAGAATATACAGCCCCCAATATCTTAATGATGAAATTCAATAGTGAATAAGTTTAGAGAGAAAAAAGTGTACATATTTATTTAAAGTATTTTTAAAAATGTATATATAGACATTGAACAACCCAACCTTCCCATACACAGACATAGTTTCCTTCCCGATATGGGTAGGATTTTAACACTGTTTCCTTTTCATTTCCGTATGGTCTATGATCGTTTTCTTTTTTTGCATTTTTCCTTTTAATATCCTGAAGATGTCTTCTGCAATAGGGACGAAACGTTGATCATTTTATAAATTCATTCGGTTTTTTCTTTTTTTCAAAACAACATATATATATATGTATATGTATATATATATATATATATATATATATATATATAGCTGCACCTAACCACGCGTTGCTGTATCTTAGGTATTTCAATTGTGTTTGAATGTAAAAAGCAAAAATATTGAATGAAAGAATTCGCTATAAAACTACTTTACTCTTTATATATATTCAAGCTTGGTACTGTGCGATTTCATTGATAGGTCATTGCATTCCCATAATGTCTTTGTGTTTGCAAGCCAAACATATCGCTGCCTTTATTCACGTACTTACAAATGTATTGGATCGACTTAACTAAGTTACCGTATTCCACGTTTATGCGCGATTTGTAGCCTTTTGATAACAAAAGGCGAATAGGGAACAACCCACCGGTTATCAACTTCAATATCGCATTTTCGCATTTCTACGGTTGCTAATTTACCTCCATCTTTTACTGAACTTTTTCTGTATATAGGATATCAATTTTTGTTACTGTGTTAGATACTAATGTTCAATGATATCATTTAGAATAGGGTTTCCCAAACTTCAGGGCACCAGAAGCCCCTGAGTAGGGCAAAGATTTTTCAGGAAGCACTAACGTGATAATTGCTAAAATAAATATGAAAAACATTAATTTCAAATTTTAACTAATGATAATATTTTCAACCATTTTTTGTTTTTTAATAAAAAATTGTTGCATTTTTTGTTAATTAATTTTTTATTTTCTTTTTTCATAACCCATCCCGAAACTCTTTACACATTTAGTTAACTATTTCCAGTAAAAAAGATCAATAATTTAATGTATGCAACCTTTTTTCTTATAAAATATTTCTAAGGAAAGTTTCTTGAGCCTCTCAGCCTCACTTATGGAGCCCCAGGACTCCATAGAGCCGACTTTAGGAAACCGTAGTTTAGAATATTTCCACCTATCATGCATGGTGAATTTCGGTTCAACAAGGTCCATGTATCATATGTTTATCACATCTTTATGTAAATATTTATCAATGTCAGCATTAGGTATTCAACACATTGGACTTATTTTGTTATAGAGCCAGAGTAAAATGCGTGTGATTCGATCATTTGTCAGGAAGAGTTACTTAGTTTGTCGCAGAGACGTCTCTAGAACAGTTGGGTTTTTTTCTGAGAACGGCAATCAGCAGCTCCCCGAGTGTTAGATACGATCAAACGATAGACACAACCCCTTATATGAAGAGGCCGATATGATGTCATCAGCTATAATCGTCTGGTAGATCGCTGAGTCTTCATTGCGTCATTACTGAAAGGATTTTATCATCATTGTTGATATCAGGAACCGTTAGGCTGAAGTTGAACGCTTGTGCAAAACAGCAGACAAAGACATTTTTTTTATAAAATTAAAATTATTGTATTATTAACTGTTAAGGAGCATTTGACTTCGAAAATTATCCTCGACCACGGCTGTCGTCATCTACGACCATACAAAAATTGCTTTAAGCACCGAGGCACGCGACCCATCTGCTAACTGTTTAAAATGTGATGTGGAATTGCTGACCCCATCAAATAAGACAGATGATGAGGGGAGGTTCTGTCATGATTTTGCCATTGCTTATGACCTCACTCAGATTGTTCACGAACCCAACCGTCTGCCCGGAACTACTGTTCAGTATGCAAGCTATATTCATGTTCCGTTCTATCTCCCCTAGGATCCTCCGATCACACAGTTGTATCAGTTAAGATAAAAATGAAATACAATAAGTCTTCAGATGTACCTCTCCATCGTACTGTATGTCGATACTCTATGGCTGACTGGGATAGCTTCCGTCCATTCATATCTGACCTACCTCTTCATTCCATGTTTAAAAAGGATGTGTCCTCTATAGTATCAGACCTGACTGAATGGTTAATTGTAGGCATAGATCGATTCATACAATCCAAAAAATTCCAACAAAAACCTAACAGCCAGCTATGGTTCTCCCCTGAATGTGCTGCTGTCATTGCGCACAGAAATCATTTTCCGTAGCTACCAACGTAATAGATGTACTGAGACTAAAGCTGCCTTCAGGACTGCCAGCAACCACTGTAAAAGAGTAATAAAAAAATGCAAGAGAGCTATATGCTCAGTCCGTCAAATCTAAAGTAGCTGAGCAGCGTCTTGGTTCCCACCAGTTTTGGCAAATAGCAAACAGGATCCTGTACAGATGCGTGTGTTCTATCCCAACCATCATCAATGGATCTGAGGTCATCTCATCAGCATCAGACAAGGCCAAACTATTTGCCAAGAACTTTGCAGCTAACTCTACCCTATGCGACGAAGGTGATCAACTCCCCGTATTTCCTCCTACAACAGACAACACCCTATCCAACATACAAATATCTGTGCACGAGGTCACCAAACTAATCAAAAACCTTAATTCCAGTAAAGCTACTGGCCCAGACGGCATTCCAATTATAGTGTTGAAAAAGCTTCGACCAGAACTTGCCCCCATACTTACAAAACTGTTTAAGCGTTGCCTTAAAGAGAAGTGCTTTCCAACACCCTGGAAAACCTAATCAGTTAGTTTAAGAACTCAGGTGATAAGTCATCTCCCTCTCAGTACAGATCAATAAGTCTCTTGTGTGTCATGAGTATGTTACTGGAATCCATATTAAATAAAGAAGTAGTCAACCACCTCAGCAGAAATAACCTTCTTAGTGACATGCAATATGGTTTCCATTCTGCTAGATCTACAGCTGATGTGCTAACAGTTATATCCCATAGGATTAGTGAGTCTCTTGGCAAACGTTTCCTTTCTAGGGCAATTGCTCTTGACATATCAAAGGCCTTCGACGTTTGGCATAAGGGCCTACTTCACAAGATTTCCAGCTACTGTATAACTGGAAATGTTTTATCAATAATTAAATCATTTCTCTCTGATAGGCTAATAAGAGTAGTGGTTGATGGGCAGCAATCAGAGGCTCACATTATTAATGCTAGAGTCCCTCAGGCCCCCATCCTGGGCCCAACTCTCTTCCTGCTCCACATCAATGATCTCCCAAAACACATACTTAAATCATTCGTTGACATCTATGCTGATGACACGACCATCTATTGCAACACATCAAAGGCTGTAAATGAGAAAGCTCTCTCTGACTCCATCTCCGCTGATCTTGAGCGCGTGGTTCAGTGGTGGAAGAGATGGCTGGTTACTCTTAATGCATCTAAAACCAAGCTCCTAAGTTTACATCATCAACGCTCTGTTCCTCATCCAGCATGAATTGAAATGGATGGCTCTCGTCTTGGGGAGGCTTAATGTTTTGACAAGCTTCTGGGCTTGACCTTTACTCCTGATCTGAAATGGAACACATATATCACGTCTGTTGCCCGGGCCGCTGAGGAAATGGTGGGATCCTTCTACTGCTCCAGAAGATATCTCACTACTGATGCAATTCTCTATCGGTATAAAAGCCAAGTACGCCTAAAGATGGAGTACTGCTGCCACATCTGGGCTGGAGCTTTAAAAACAGCCTATCCTGCCTTGACAGAGTACAAAATAGACTTTGTGGCTTGGTGGGGGATGCTCTTCTCTTCCCTGCAACCTCTCTCCCACAGAAGAGACGTTGCGAGCCTGTCTTTGTTTTATCGTTATTTCCATGGCAAGTACTCGTCCGAGCTCCAATCTCTGGTCCCCCCTCGCCAATCCTTCATGATAAACAGCCGTCTAGCTAAAACCACTGTCAGTAATTTTCCCCCACACTTTATCTAAATCAAAACGTAGATTCCATGAACATAGCTTTTTTCTGAGAAGTGCACGCCTGTGGAATTCTCTTCTGTTTGCCTGTTTCCCACCTGGCTACAACTTGGACGTCTTCAAGTCCAACATAAACAAATTCCTGATTAATTGTCCCCTTTAGTAAGACACTTTATAAAATCTCCAATACCAACTATTTCTACGATATTATCCAATTGATTATTGTACACAAAATAACTCTTATCCACAAGTGGCTTCCGGGCCTTAATAAGTGGTGATCCCCAAGTAAAAAAAAACAAAAAAACACAATACAATTTTGTCTCTTTGTAAGAGAGAGAAAAAGAGTGATAGGAAGATAAAGAAGGAGAGAGAGAGAGAGAGAGAGAGAGAGAGAGAGAGAGAGAGAGAAAACGAGAGAAAAAGAGAACTTTTAAAACCACTCGAATGCTGTTGTGGTTGTCAATTCCGATGACAACAGCCAGATTTGACCTTTCGAATTTTGGGGTCTCAGATCGCTTTGACACAAAATAGATTTCGTGACTTAGTGGGGGGTGCCCTTTTCTCTTCCCTGCAACCTCTCTCCCACAGAAGAGACGTTGCGAGCCTGGTCTTTGTTTTATCGTTTTCCATGGCAAGCGCTCGTCTGAGCTCCAATCTCTGATCCTCCTCCCTCGCCAATCTTTCACGACAAACACCCATCTAGCTGAAAACACTGTCAATAATTTTCCCCACTCTGTATTTTTGCGTAAATCAAAACGTACATTCCATGAACAAAACTTCTTTCTCAGAAGTGCACGCATGTGGAACTCTGTTCTGTCTGCCTTTTTCCCACCTGACTGCAACTTGGATGTCTTCAAATCTAACATAAACAAATTCCTGATGAACCTCTTAAGTAAGACACTTTATCAAATCATAAGAATGATTTTTGTTTCAATTTAATTTATTTCAATGCGTAATAATTTATATAAGTTTGAAATATGTTAAAAAATTTTTTAAATTGTTAATAATCGTTTTGGTAGAAAAAAACAAGTCAACTGAATGTCACCTTTCTGCTATGAATTCGGAATAGGGGCATATACGCGAGATAAGCGAAAGTAAATGCCAGGAAAACAACTGCTACAGGAGATCCAATATTGTATATGGCTTTGAAATTACGTGCTTACTTCAATTACTGTTCTACATCATTTATCGGAATCGTTTCAATCATTTCAATCGTTTCAATCATTTCAATCATTTCAATCGTTTCAATCGTTACTGATCAAATTCTGACAAACAATTATTTGAATAATTTAATCGATACTCAGAAGTTAATTTGCTTGTGGTAATCATGTGGTGATAAATCGTTTTTAGTCGGATTTGTTTAAACAGAATCTTAGCAATTGGAGCTACAGATACTAATATATATATATATATATATATATATATATATATATATATATAATTTAAAGGAGATTAGAATAATAGTCTAAAGAGCTAAGTGTATTTTAATGTAATAGTGAAATTACTAGTTTAATTAAAATACAGGAAATGCTCGTTGTAATTTAGATATATAATAAGCTCGATAGTTAAATGTCCTAGAGCTAATTCAATATTAAGTAATGTGATTTATAATTTAAAAGTTTTAAAATTTTTAAAATTTAAAAATCAAAATTTAATTAAATTAAAAATCAGTTTCATAAGAAGGAACAACAACAAAGTCAATTATCTGTACGATCGTTTCGGAAATCCGTGCTTTTTATTTGTGGTATACATGAAGTCACGTAGAATAATTATACATAGTTTTTTTGGTAAGCACGGTCTCCTCATCAGCAAATTTAGGAGGATTTCTATTGAATTGAAAAGACACCAAAAATAAACCTAGCATTAAAAGTAAGGCAGATGAATCTGAAAAATTGAAGTAAAAGGTTTGGATATAAAATTTATAAGAAAATTAATAAGGAAATTGGTATAGGTTAGAGATAGAAATGAGTAGAAAAAATATATATATTTTTGAATTTACATAATAAATTTGATTTAAAAATATATATATATATATAATTACCTTTTGGTTTTCCTTTTTTTTGAAATCAGGAACTGTATTTAAAGTAGTCATTTAGATGTTTGCTATAGCTTTTTATTTTATTGAATGATGAATTTTAAAAGGGCGACGCTCGTGCAGTAAATTGTTTCCGTTAGCGTATTTTGATTTAGAGACGCTACAGTTAATATCTATAGAGAGAGAGTTTTTTTTTTTTTTTTTTTTTTTTTTTTTGCAAGTTTTTAAGGGGAGATAATTGTCATGGCTTTATTTATTATTTGATTTACGAGTCTAAGGGCGGTAATTGGTTTAACTTAATTTATTAAAAAAAAAAAAAAAAAAAAAAATCTATTTTTACTAATGAGTAATTTTTAATGATTTAAGGTGGTTTATATTTATTAAATTTAAACCAACGTTTATGATTACACGATAGAAGCTCGTGTCTTGAATTTAATATATATATATATACAGACGGTCGGGTTTCAATCCTGGCTTGAAGTAGTTGCCTGTCTAGCCGCACTGATATATATATATATATATATATATATATATATATATATATATATACTAGCAAAAGTACCCGTCGTAGACTGGGTTCAAAAACAGGCTACAGAAAATGGACTCCGATTTATGAAAGTATGATAGGTTATGAAAAGGAAGGGGTGTAAAGAGATAGCTTCGAATCTGGAGGTATCAAAACCAAAGCAAAATATGATGAATGTAAAAATAAAATAGATAAACCCCATAATTTATTATACCATGCCTGTTCACACTGAAACACTTATCACAATATTCTGTGGATCTATATTAAAAAACTTTGTTAAACTTTGTGACATATTTCCATTCTATGGAGGTCAGGCGCGAACGAACACCCCATAATTTTATTATACCATATTTCTTCAAACTGAAACATAATTATCAAAGTATACTTACGCAGATAGATATGAAAAGTCTTTATTAAAGTGTATGCCTATTTCCATTCTATGGAGTCCAGGCGCGAACGCAGACCCCACAATTTTATTATACCATCCCTATTTAAGTTAAAACATACTTATCTAAGTGTTCTTATGTACATCTATATCAAAAACACTTGTAAACCTTTTTCTTTCTTTTTTTAATTTTTTATTTCGATACTTTGTGGACCAGGCGCGAACGCAGACCCCACAATTTTAATGAACCACTGCTCTGCCAGATCAAACATACCCATTCCTGTGTCTCGATACATCTATCATTATATGTAATCAGTTTTTTAAAATAGTCAACCATATAGGAGCCTATTCGTGACCAGACACACACACATACACACACACACACACACACACAGACATTCAGCTTTATATTATAGATATATGTATGTGCGTTAAAAGAAAAAGACAACCACAAACTTAACTTAATTTCATTATAAATTTATTTCACCCCCGTAAGGCCTTTCCAAATGAGAGGATTTGTCAGGATTTGCTTTTCTACGCATTAAATTCTCTCACTTTAATTACCAACAGAAACTGCTCTATCCTTTACGGACAGATAATAATCCTTAAATAAATATTACTAATTATTTTTAAACCAACAGACACACGTGTTTCGAACTTACGTTCTTATCAGAGGTTCAACTCTGAGTATAGTTGACATTAGATCGTTGTATTCGAGATTTTTACCTAGTTTGTTTATTCCCGTGAATTTAATCAGAGTTTTATTTCTTTGAATTGTTCTGCAAACTTTTATGCCGAACTTTATTACAAGACAGACAGGTTTTAAAATGGTATAGACAATATCCAACCCAATAAAGGGCTGCACAAGAAGAATAAGAGTTAAACGATAATTTTCCTTGTTTTTAATGGATTGACTTGTTTTTGTATGAGAGTGACACTTTCTTTTTAGTTTGATTTGTATTGAAGGAGAATTGGAAGATGTTTTCTGGTGTATTTTCTTTATGTGAATAATCCCGACTCTGCAATATTTTTGGAGTCTTGTTTAGTACTTATACGTTTTTAATAGTTTTCAACTAAGTTTTATAACGTTTAATTTGGTTCTAATTCTAACTTAGCTTTATTGTCTAATGTCTGTGTCATGCGCGAATACAAACTTTAATTCGAATATTAAGCTGAGTTAAGAAAGCTTAAAATCGTATTGACGAGTGATATAAACATCGAGAAGTCCTGGTTGTCGTCTCTGGTAAAGTTTAGACATTTCCACTTTTTATAGAATAAGGAAGTTTTAAGGAAAAATAGTTCTGTTAGAAGTTTAACAGCTTCGGCGAAAGTCAAGTTACTTGTTTTTCGGGAGAAAATATAGTCCACGAATATTTTTTGTTTCGTGGTCCCAAATTTTCGAAGTGGTGGGCGAACTGTTTTTGGAGCTCATTTTTCACAGTTCATTTTATAAAGGTCTTCATACCTTCTGAAATATGAAACCGGGGAATAAGTGAAAGATGAGAATTTTCACGTGTCATTCAATGACACTTAAAGTGAGAACGATAATCCGAAAAATCCAAATAATAATTTCATTCTTGATGTTATGAATATGAAAGCATAAAGAGAAGCCCCATATTTTGACAAGCTTCTGGGCTTGACCTTCACTCCTGATCTGAAATGGAACACACAAGTCTGTTGCAAAGGTCACTGGAAAGATGGTGGGATCCTTCTACCGCTCCAGAAGATATCTTACTACTGATGAAATTCTCTATCTATATGAAAGCCAAGTACGTCCAAGGATGGAATACTGCTGCCATATGTGGGCAGGAGGTGCTAAAAACAGTCTATCCTGCCTTGACAGAGTACAAAATAGACTTCGTGGCTTAGTGGGGGATGCCCTTTTCTCTTCCCTGCAACCTCTCTACCACAGAAGAGGCGTTGCAAGCCTATCTTTGTTTTATCGTTATTTCCATGACAGTTGCTCGTCTAAACTCCAACCTCTGGTTCCCCCCCCCTCGCCAATCTTTTACAAAAAACACCCGTCTAGCTGAATCTACTGTCAAAAACTTTCCCCACTCTTTATCTATGCCTAAATCAAAACGTATATTCCATGAACAAAGCTTCTTTCTTAGAACTGCACGCCTGTGGAACTCCATCTGCCTGCTTCCCTCCTGACTACAACTTGGATGTCTTCAAGTCCAACGTAAACAAATTCCTGATGAACCGCCCCCATAAGTAGACACTCTAAAATATCCACACTAACGTACTGTACTTATAATAACCCTTATCCCTGAGTAGCTTCCGGGCCTTGATAAGTGGTGACCACCTTGTAAAAAAAAAATTTTTCATTTGTTGTGTATCTCATTTTTGCTTATTTATTTAGTTTTTATCGTATATTTCGTTTTTTATTATTTATTAATTTATTTTTTCTATATTTAATTTTATTATTTATTTATTTTATTGTATTTTTATTGCATTTTTACTCAAAAAAGGTATAGTTCTTCTTTGATGTAGGGGTTACTATATTGGACATAATTTGCAGTGGTGCTATGTAGGGAGTTGAGTAGCAAGATGTCTGTTTACGTATTTTTCTTTTTTTTTTACATTTTCACCCCAAACAAGGCACATTGCCACTTTGGTTTATGGGGCTACTATCAGTGGCAACATCTACTGGGGTACTATGTAGGGATTTTGGCAGCAAGATGTCGGTTCACGTTGCACTTGAACTTCTGCACGTCAGTACAGTTGGGGAAGCAGGGAACTGGAATGGAATTCCAAAGTCTAGCGGTTCTGGGGAAGAAACTAATGGAGTAGAAATATATTTTACATCTAGTGATCTCTACTGTGTGGGGGTGGGATTTTGCAGCTTGTCGGGTTTGTCGAGGATGTTAACGCCGTTGGGGCACAAGTGCTTGCAGTTCGTCAGAGCATTCACCATTAAAATACTTGTAGAACAGGCAGAGGGATGCAACGTTTCGTCGATGGGACAGACGCTGAAGCTTAGATGCCAGTTCAGGACCTATCAGATTGACGACTCTCTTTTGAACCTTGTCAAGCGAGAGACTAGTAGCAGATCCACCAGCCCAAATATGACAGCAATACACCATACATTGACGAATGGTGGCCTTATAGAGGTATAGGATATTTTCGGGTGTTAGTAGTTTTCTAGCACGGTAGAGAGAGCCCACCTCCCTTGCAGCGGCCCTGGCAATGCCTTCAATGTAATTGTTTTAACTCATGTTTCCTGTGAACGTTAGGCCAAAGAGCTTGAAAGACGTACTCTCAGATAAAAATTCGTTGGTCATTGCTATAGGTGGTAGAGAAGGTTTCTTGTTATTATTGAATGAAACTAGTTTAGTCTTGGCAGCATTGAATGTGACCATCCATTTTTGTCCCGATTCCACTACAGATTGGAGGTCATCCTCTAGTGTTTCTGCCATTTCTTTAGATATGTGTTCATTTGTTTTCCTGTCGTATCTGTTATAGAGTGTTCTGCATGTTAGTACAGTTAGGAAAGCAGGAACACAGAAGTGTTGCTTGTAGAGTTATAATTCGTGTTTTAATATTTATTTTATTGTATACTTCGTTGATTATTATTTATTAATTTATTTTATTTTATTATATATTTAGTTTTAATTATTTTTTAATATATTTTATTGTATATGTAGTTGTATATTATATATTCATCTATTTTATGTTATTGAATATTTGTTTTATTTATTTATTGTATATTTTGTTTTTTTATTATTAATCATCTATTTTATTTTATTGAATATTTATTTTATTTATTTATTTATCGTTTATTCATTTTTTATTATTAATCATCTATTTATTTTATTGAATATTTGGTTTATTTATTTATTGTATATTTTGTTTTTTATTATTAATCATCTATTTTATTTTATTGAATATTTATTTTATTTATTTATTGTATATTTTGTTTTTTATTATTAATCATCTATTTTATTTTATTGAATATTTATTTTATTTATTTATTTATCGTTTATTTATTTTTTATTATTAATCATCTATTTATTTTATTGAATATTTGGTTTATTTATTTATTGTATATTTTGTTTTTTATTATTAATCATCTATTTTATTTTATTGAATATTTATTTTATTTATTTATTGTATATTTTGTTTTTTATTATTAATCATCTATTTTATTTTATTGAATATTTATTTTATTTATTTATTTATCGTTTATTTATTTTTTATTATTAATCATCTATTTATTTTATTGAATATTTGGTTTATTTATTTATTGTATATTTTGTTTTTTATTATTAATCATCTATTTTATTTTATTGAATATTTATTTTATTTATTTATTTATCGTTTATTTATTTTTTATTATTAATCATCTATTTTATTTTATTGAATATTTGGTTTATTTATTTATTGTATATTTTGTTTTTTATTATTAATCATCTATTTTATTTTATTGAATATTTATTTTATTTATTTATTGTATATTTTGTTTTTTATTATTAATCATCTATTTTATTTTATTGAATATTTATTTTATTTATTTATTGTATATTTTGTTTTTTATTATTAATCATCTATTTTATTTTATTGAATATTTATTTTATTTATTTATTTATCGTTTATTTATTTTTTATTATTAATCATCTATTTATTTTATTGAATATTTGGTTTATTTATTTATTGTATATTTTGTTTTTTATTATTAATCATCTATTTTATTTTATTGAATATTTATTTTATTTATTTATTGTATATTTTGTTTTTTATTATTAATCATCTATTTTATTTTATTGAATATTTATTTTATTTATTTATTTATCGTTTATTTATTTTTTATTATTAATCATCTATTTATTTTATTGAATATTTGGTTTATTTATTTATTGTATATTTTGTTTTTTATTATTAATCATCTATTTTATTTTATTGAATATTTATTTTATTTATTTATTGTATATTTTGTTTTTTTATTATTAATCATCTATTTTATTTTATTGAATATTTATTTTATTTATTTATTTATCGTTTATTTATTTTTTATTATTAATCATCTATTTTATTTTATTGAATATTTGGTTTATTTATTTATTGTATATTTTGTTTTTTATTATTAATCATCTATTTTATTTTATTGAATATTTATTTTATTTATTTATTGTATATTTTGTTTTTTTATTATTAATCATCTATTTTATTTTATATAATATTTATTTTATTTATTTATTTATCGTTTATTTATTTTTTATTATTAATCATCTATTTATTTTATTGAAAATTTGGTTTATTTATTTATTGTATATTTTGTTTTTTATTATTAATCATCTATTTTATTTTATTGAATATTTATTTTATTTATTTATTGTATATTTTGTTTTTTATTATTAATCATCTATTTTATTTTATTGAATATTTATTTTATTTATTTATTGTATATTTTGTTTTTTTATTATTAATCATCTATTTTATTTTATATAATATTTATTTTATTTATTTATTTATCGTTTATTTATTTTTTATTATTAATCATCTATTTATTTTATTGAAAATTTGGTTTATTTATTTATTGTATATTTTGTTTTTTATTATTAATCATCTATTTTATTTTATTGAATATTTATTTTATTTATTTATTGTATATTTTGTTTTTTTATTATTAATCATCTATTTTATTTTATTGAATATTTATTTTATTTATTTATTTATCGTTTATTTAGTTTTTATTATTAATCATCTATTTTATTTTATTGAAAATTTGGTTTATTTATTTATTGTATATTTTGTTTTTTATTATTAATCATCTATTTTATTTTATTGAATATTTATTTTATTTATTTATTGTATATTTTGTTTTTTTATTATTAATCATCTATTTTATTTTATTGAATATTTGGTTTATTTATTTTTTTTCTATATTTAGTTTGTTATTATTAATCATCTATTTATTTTATTGAATATTTGTTTTATTTATTTATTGTATATTTTGTTTTTTTATTATTAATCATCTATTTTATTTTATTGAATATTTGGTTTATTTATTTATTTTTTCTATATTTAGTTTGTTATTATTAATCATCTATTTATTTTATTGAATATTTGGTTTATTTATTTATTTATTTATTGTATATTTAGTTTTTTATTAGTTACGTGTTTTTTACATTTTATTGACTATTTCCGTTTTTATGATTTATTCATATATTTTATTGTATATTTAGTTTTTTATTGTTTATTCATCTATTTTATTTTATTGTTTATTTTTGTTACTTATTTATTCTATTGTATATTCTATTGTATATATCGTTTTTATTGTTTATTTTATTTCATTGTTTAGTTTTTATTTATTTATTTTATTTACTACTGTTTTTTTATTGATTTTATTTTATATTTTGTTTTTTATTAGTTATGTATTTATTTACTTTTATGTATATGTCTTTTTATTATTTATTTCTTGCTTTATTGTACATTTAATTATTTTATTTACACATTTTATTGTATGTTTCGTTTATTATTTATTTATCTTATAGTATATTTCGTTTGTTATTATTTATTCATTTTTTTTTTAATATTTCGTTTTTATTATTTATTTATTTATTGTATATTTTGTTTAGTATTATTTGTTTATTTTTATTTTTAGTATGATTCGTTTTAATTATTTATTTATTTATTTATTTCATTGTATATTCCGTTGATTATTAATTATTTATTTATGTTATTTCCTGATGGTTAAATATAAAGGTGTATTTTTTTTCTAGAAACGTGACTTACTTTATTTTGATGCCATTTTTTTTTCTGCGTGTACATGGAAGCAGAGATAATATCAGAACTGCTTTTCTTCTCCTCGGCTGGTTGTCACCCTTTGGCGTCTGTCATCGTAAAAGAATTACTTACAATGAAAGCAAACCACCATTATTCATTGATTAGAGTCGCGTCACAAGCGAAAAACTAATTACATAACACAGTTTCAGACATTTTATAGGAGAAAAAAAACGAGATGAAAATTTTTCATTTATTTAATTTTGCGAAATCGTATAATTGGCGGCCATTTTGATACGGATGGTGAAAGCATCTGGGAAAGTGCGACAATGTCGGCAAAAGGATTAATTGTATTAAGTGGCAAAAAAAAAATAAATAAAATAAAATAACTTGGGTGCGGATGAATCATGTATATGACTCAGGCAGATCCTACGATCTGCAGTTCTTCTTATTAGCGTTATCATGTGTTACCCGTGTTGTATTCCTGTGACGATGTATATATATCCTGCACATATATACGCGCGTGTGTAACGAGTGTCCTATCGAATGTGCGTTTGTTCTTCTTACATGGATTTACGTGTGATTGCCTTGTTTTCAAAACGTCACAACTTATTGGGTGTATGTTCACATATAACGACAAATAAGGGACATAATAAACATTTTTCTCTCTTTTCATGAATGGACGAATACCATTCTATGGAGTTGCAATATCTGACTAATAAGGGAACACACTTGGCCCATCTTTGATCTTGCTGGACGGAAGGTTGCAACGAAAATTTTACCACGAACAACAGACCTCGGGTTTATTTCGAAAATCTTTATTCAAGAGTGTTGTTCCCATCTTGGAAATGTTGACCGTTGATACATTCCTGTCTACATCTTAATTATCAATCTTGCCCCTGATGGCTGCCATCCCGTCTGTCAATCGTCTCTCGGCCGCCAGTTACAGACTCACTAACTAACTTTCTAACGTGATTCTAAACTCGTTACGTCATGTATCTACATAACCAAAGATTCTTACCGGGTCTTTTGTCACGTATTTTTGTTTATTAAAATCAAACATTCCAATCCTATTTATTAAATATCCTTCTAAACATTTTATTGTTTTACATATTTCTGGCTTAATTGTTTATACATTAAATTCCAATCCTATTTCAAAACATTCCTCTGTTCTCAAAACACTTTGTTATTTTCCATAACATTGTCACCAGTTCAAATGTTGGTCACTCATCTCTCTATCCGAAACATCCGACGTTATCCGGCCATAATATAATACTTTCTCCAAACTCATTACATCACGTAACCAATGATTCTTAATAGGTCTTATTTCAAAACATTCTTCCGTTGAGAAACCACTTTGTTATTTTCCATAACATGGTCACAAGTTCAAATGTGGGTCACTCACCTCTCTACCCGAGACATCCGATGTTGCCCGGACATAATATACGGTCACTTTCTGAGGAGTGTATAACAGTTTGTACATTCGTGTCGATGAGGTTATTTTCCTCTGCTGCTGAACCCAATCATACGCCGATGTTTATAAAAACGATTTCTTCAAACAAATAGATAGGTAAAGAAAAGTATCAGAGAGAGAGAGAGAGAGAGAGAGAGCGAGAGAGAGAGGGGGGGGAGGGGGGCAAGTACTTGTATATTCGTGTGGGTGTATGTGAGAGAGAATGTTTAACAAATAGATAGAAAAATAACTCACTCACCAATAGTGTGTACACTGCTCCCAATTAAGAAAAGCACTAAGACACATTTATAAAGACTAGCGAGGGGAGGAGGGGTGCTGGCTTTGTCCGGTAAAAAAATACGCTCAAATATGATATTTTAATTTGTCCGGATTTCCTATATATTATTATTATAGAGTCATGATTTCAAGAAAAGTATTTGGGTGCCATCAGCTACAATCGAAGCCGAAAGCAAAACTGTAGCATTCAAAGCTGATAACGTTACCACTTTGCCAACCTGAGACGCATATGAACTGATTTAAAATGCACTAAGATGAATGTAGAAAATGCATAACGATATTTTTTAATTATGACCTATTTTTGACCCCTTAAAAACTATTTTAACCGGCTAAAGACCCATAAAAGAATGGTCCATAAAATATCCAATCATTTGAGGCCCCTAGCGCCGCTTTGCGACTTTTAGTTTCGGAAGAGATAGAGATTGAAAATATGTAGGCAGACAGACAGACAGACAGACACAGTGCCTTTTATATATTAGAAATTCAGCAAACAGATAGCAAAAGAAAGTTATCAAAAAGACATGTTTATTTATATACGTGACAGAGATAGGTCGTAACGGAGAGATTTCGACACTTCTTTGGAGACTTCAGTCTCTATAGTTCCAAAGACGTTTCGACGTTCCTTCATACTAGACTTCTTCAACAATACTTCTCTGAATATTGCAGAAGACGCTTCGTATTTCTTTATAACGGACTTTTTCAACAATACTGTCTCTACTTTACAGGGGACGTGCTATATTACTTCATACTGGATTTCGTTAATGATAACTCTTCTCTGAATATTTCCTCATACATGACCCTCTCGACCTTTCATACCATCAAGCCTCGCACTTTCCAGCAACGAGAACCCACATGCTTGTAGTATTTAATATCAAGAGTCCCTAAGGCCTTCAACATTTTTTCCAAATTAGCTGAGAGTATCATTTAATTTGTTTTCAAATTCTTTTCAACAGTTCAATTTTTAACGTATCAGTTTAAATGCTTTCAGATTCTTGTTAATTTAATTCCTAGGATATCAGTTTTAATGCTTTCAAATTTTTCAATTTAATTCCCAGAAATATCAGTTTAAAAGTTCTCAATTTCTGTTCAACATTATTTTCAACTTAATTCCCAGGAGAATTAGTTCAAATTTGGAACCTGAAATCATAAAAATTATTCAGTCGTATTATAAGATGTATAACAATTACTCAATTTTGAAGAGTCTACGATAATTTTAAATGCCTGTACAAAAAGTCTGGATATTTTCTTATGGCACCTCATAGATATATATATATATATATATATATATATATATATATATATATATATATATATATATATATATATATATATATAGAGAGAGAGAGAGAGAGAGAGAGAGAGAGAGAGAGAGATACATACATACATACTAATTGCATCGTCTTTACAGCCGTAAGCCATCCCAATGCTCCCCACCAACCTCATCATAGCCATCAGGTCAATCCTCAGCGACACTTAAACCCCGCCTGTGAGCTCGAAGGTGACTTTTCAGGCCAGCATTAGACTTGCACAGTCTGCCACACATATGGCAGATAAAGTTATGCTTTAAAATTGTTTCACTTCTGTAAGCTGCTTTTGAGATGAGCAATACAAGCCTCACGTTTCAAGCTTTTCAATTCAATGGGCAAAACCGACACGTTACCCTTCCTGAACTCAAGAGAAGCCTTTGAATGGGGAACATACATACACACATAAATACATACATACATAATTAAACTTTATATTACACATTCTAAATTGTCCATCGAACCAACCAGAAAAAGACAGCAATTTATGGAAAAGCAATTTCGTTTTAAAAATAGAAAAATGTCGGAGACTTTTCCCTATTTTGATTTAATTCTGCTCCTGTCATTCTGACATTTTCAAGAGAAACATCTTCGAATTGAATTGGGGATAATTGATTCCATACGCGTATTTTTCCCAATACGAAACGGTCGTCGGCAAATTCAAGTCTCGATGCAGAAATTCTTATGCAATTTTACGATACTCATTTTTTTTCAGTTTATTTTCATTGAAAGAATCAAGAGTAAATTTACTTCCGACATATTTATACGTATTAGCGTGTATTTTTGTGTCTTTCTCTTTTCCTATCTGCTCGTCTTCGTTTCTTAACAATTCTCTCTCTCCTTATCTATCTATCTATCTATCTATCTATCTTTCATATATATATATATATATATATATATATATATATATATATATATGTGTGTGTGTGTGTGTGTGTGTGTGTGTGTGTGTGTATAAAATAAAAATACCAGCAATGGTTGACGTTATGTTGTTTTGAAAAAAGAAAAAACCGACTGAATTTATGAAATAATCAACGTTTCGTCCCTATTGCAGACAATAAAACAGATATTAAAAACTACCAAGCACTCTCCCAAAACCTTCACATCCGACGCCGGTATATATTCCATCCCATGTAATAACTGTCAACAACCGTACATAGGTGAGACACAGCGTAAATTGAAGCTAAGACTTTACGAACACAGAAGAGATATAAGGAATGGTAACGCCCTAAATGGACTCTTTTGCCATTGTGAAGAACACGATCATTCATTTAATTTAGATCATGCGAAAATTATAAAATATGTGATAGATAGAGCTAAAAGAAGACTTTTAGAATCAGCACTAATATAAAACACTAATACTATTACGCAAAGAAAGGGCTTCTACCATTCAGCCCCTAGTACAGGGAAAATAATAATCAAAGAACAAAATATCAAAACAGATCCTATATACATATTTATTTAACGCATTTTTAAAAGTGTATATATAGACATTCGAACAATCCAACCTTCCTATAGACACACACATGTTTTTTTCTTCCCGATATGGGTAGGATTCTAACACTATTTTCTTTTCATTCTCATATGGGTATGATCATTTTTTTTTTTTTTTTTTTTGCATGTTTCCTTTAATATCCTGCAATAAGGACGAAACGCTGATTATTTCATAAATTCATCCGTTTTTTTCTATTTTCAAAACATATATATATATATATATATATACATACATATATATATATATATATATATATATATATATATATATATATATATATAAGAGCAAATATTTAATAAAACATATTAAAAAAACGTTGAAAAAGAGTTAGAAACATATTTAATCTGAAAAGGAAACACTTAATAAGTGGATAGTCCTTAATCCGTGGAGTTTCCAAGAAATACTTTCCTTCTAATCAGAGGGTAGGAATTAGCAAAATGCGGGATCAAATTTTGCATACAAAAGTATTTGATGAAACTGCAAGTAAGTCAAAGGTCTTACTTGATAACAAAAAGTGAAGCAGAGGGAATATGGTGGAGAAAAAGTTGATTTCATGTGAATGGATAGTCAGGTGAAAGGTAAACTATCCAATGACGGTAAAATCCAAAAATGTAAATCCAAGAAATTTAATTAAATTTCTATTCGCACAAGTAAAATCACAGGAAATCGCGTAATTGGAAGATATATATATATATATATATATATATATATATATATATATATATATATATATATACATATATATATATATATATATATATATATATATCCTTGTCTCTTCCTATCTGTTCATCTTCGTTTCTTCCTCAATCTGTCTCTTTCTTTACCTCTGTTCCCCCCTCTCTCTCTCTCTCTCTCTCCCTCTCTCTCTCTCTCTCTCTCTCTCTATATATATATATATATATATATATATATATATATATAATATAGATGCTGGATGGCATCGTCCCCACGAGTTAAAACTCCTACTTGTGAGACATCGGCTTGGGGTTATTAGCTGGTTGGATGACCGCGTCCCTTGTCGAGACGAAGTAGGTTCATTTCACAGTCGAATTTCGGCGCCGTTTGCTTGATCTGTGTTGGTTAATTGAAATTTTTGTGTGCGGGGCGTTTGCTCGGTTGGTAGAGTGCTTGCCTTGCATGCAAGAAGCTCGGGTTTCGAATCCTGAGTTCGGATGTGTCTAACTGATGAGCCCTGGGACTTCCGGTTCGTTGACTGTCATGGCTCTTGTGGGCTGCGACGTTGTTTGGCTGTGGAATTAATTATATATATATATATATATATATATATATATATATATATATAACTACTTAATTTACTCGCATAAAATTAATATACGAAAGTATAGATTTATGCGTAAACTTTAAGTATTTATTTCAAAAGTGCTCAATACGTAGGTAGAGCTAGTTAGTAATTTATAAAATATATATGGCGATTAAGCTACACTGAAATATATATATATACATATATATATATATATATGTATATATATATTTCAGTGTAGCTTAATCGCCATATATATATATATATATATATATATATATATATATATATATATATATATATATATATATATAGTAATTTATAAAATATATATGGCGATTAAGCTACACTGAATATTCCGCGTTTCATCCACTCTAGGACTCCCGTCAGGCGCATAAGTCCTAGAGTGGATGAAATATATATATATATATATATATATATATATATATATATATATATATATATATATGTATAACAAGAAAAGCAGAGAGAAGACAGCGCGGGAGATAAAGAGACGGACAGATAGATTAACGTTAAGCGTCCATCAACTGCAAACTCTGTGTGACGTCATGTTTGACTCGTAAAAGTTTCAGTCACCCTTTTCTATTCACACACGACCCTCTTTTTTGAATTTAAAAAAAATTACATTTTCACACCAAACAAGGCACATTGTCACTTTGATGTAGGGCGTTATTATCAGGGACATAAGCTACTGGGGTGCTATCTAAGGAGTTAGGCAGAAAGATGTCGGTTCACGTTACACTTGAACTTCTGCATGTCAGTACAGTTGGGAAAGCAGTGACCTAGAAGGGAATTCCAAAATCTAGCGGTTCTGGGGAAGAAACTACTGGAGTATAAGGTTCTCTTACATCTAGGAATCTTTACTGTGAAGGAGTGGGATTTAGCTGCTTGTCGGGTTTGTCGCGGGTATTTACTTCGGGGGGGGGGTACAAGTCCTTGCAGTTCGTCGGAGCATTCACCGTTAAAGTACTTGTAGAACAGGCAGAGGGATGCAACATTTCGTCGATGGGACAGAGGCTGAAGCTTACATGACAACTTGGGACCTCTTTATATAACAAACGTTTAGTACTAGTGTTGGGATTTGGGGTTGGGTTTAAGGTTAGGGTTATAGTTAGGGTTACTAATGAAAAATGCCATTGCTATGATGTTAAGGATGGTTATTAGTTGGGAAATGTGAAAATGAGATAGAGAAACAGACAGTGTTCGTCGTTTATACTTTATGTATTGAAGGTTAGAAAATGGCCTCAATGAAAGCGATCAAAGCATCAACCATTGGGTTATTTATATATTTTTCAAGGTCATTCAATTCTTGACAAAATCTTTAAGTCAATTATAAATTGTTTGTGAAACATGAAGGTTTCAAATCTTGCCAGTGGGTATTTATGTGAACCTGTTTGTTCAAACAAACAGATAAGAAATACAGCGTCTCAAAAGTTGGTAACAAAATAAAAATAAACAACGAAACCACTAAAAGAAAAACTAACAAAAAAAAACAAACACATAAAATAAATCCTGTTAATTTTTATTGTATATTTGTAAAAAAAAAATGGCGGACAAACATTTGTTTTTGTAAAGTTTCTTTATTAAGGAAATCTTTTGTTATCTCCCTTTGGCAACGCCATAATTTATCTAAGGTAACAAAAACGATGACGTGACTATTGTTGTAAAACGGCCTGTGTATGCTTGTGCAATAAACTGCCAATGTACACAAAGCTCCAACGACTGTAAATAAAATGAACTCAATCCGAATTCTAAAAACGTTTTAATGAATTATTTTCAAAACAATTCAAGCATTCACACACGATCTTTATTTGATAGTTGATCTTGGTATGCGAAATGTTTGCGCATAGATTTTTGATGCTACAGCATCTATTAACTGCACAAATCTATGAATCGAAATTCGGCGTTATTAAAACAAAGGACAGCTTTGAAACAAAAAAGATGATGATTGTATATGATTGCACGATGGGCACAAAATCTTATCAGAGTTTGGCAAATAAAAAAAAAGAAAAAGTGTAAAATTCTGAACAGAAACTATTCTTTTTTCAAAACAAAAACAAAAATGCGATGAATGCATATTTACATAACTCTTTACTTAAGCTAGATGAATCCGTTTATATAATTACATACACACAATATAGCCAACCAGAGAGGAAACGAGAGAAGATAGCGATAGACGAGGTGTAAGTTAAATTCGAACACACACACACACACACACACACACACACACACACACACACACACACACACACACACACACACACACACACACACACATGTCAACACGCACATAGAGGTTCGTGTAACAGTTTATCTAATAGGGAAACAATAAATTAACAATGGAAATCTTGTCATCGTATTATTCGAATTAATAAACAATAGACGCCTATTAAAATAAAAAGATAATAATTGTACATGTTTTCTTTTGTGTCTTGTGTTAACTAAAAACAATACAAAAACGGATTAAAAATAGTAATCACTCTCTCCAATTATTAAGATACGGCTATTCCTGAAGCTACAGCCATATAGCCTATCAAGTCTTTGAGTTGCTTAATGTGGGCATGTATTACTTTTAGGCAGCAAAATTTGTGCAATACGGAGAACAGTTAAATGAGAAAGCAACCAAAAAGGTTGGAAATGACAAAAAGATCACATGCATCGACTATTTATAAGAAGCGACAAGAAATTGCCCCCCCCCAAAAAAAATATGGACGTCTTTGTATTAAAACGCGAAACGCACATGTGAAAAAAAAGCAATCGCACAAAAGAACAAGATTAGAACAAACTACATCGAAGACAAAATAAACAAAAACAATGAAAAAATAAACCACATCATGAGCTTGTTCGATGACAAAAAAAAAAAATACAAGAAATGGAAATCAAAATACTTTCTCACACCGGAAGTGATTTTCTTTCTCTATGAATCTATGTAGACGATGTCTGTTGTTATATTTGGGCTGGTGAATCGGCGTCTCATTAGAGGCTTTTGATAATGTTCAAAAACCTGTAATTTGATTGGCTCCACATTTTCTTCTTCTCTGCAGCATCCTCCTTTCTCTCTGACACACAGACGTGATGTTGCTAGTTTCAGTATTTTCTATAAATCTATAAATACTATTATGACATGTTTCTCCAGAATTGTCTTCAATAGGTCTGCTTCCTTTATTCCAGTTCGTTTGACTCGTTGGCCTAGAGGTCTTCATCGATTCGATGCTTTGAAATGTCATTGAAATAGAGCTTCTCATTCCAGTAACTATTTTAGAAGACCAGTAGCCTCGTGGAACGCCCTTCCTGTTGACTGTTTTCTCCTCCCTATAACCTTAGTAGTTTCAAACTAAGGTTAATAGACATCTCCTGTCTTTTCGATAATCACATTTCGTTCTTGTTAAATCCATATATCAAGTGGCTTTACGCCTTGTTTGAGGCAATTTCCGTTAAAAGAAATCCCAGGCAGTAGCTCGAATTTTTTTAGTTACAGCCATTCTTGAAGGTACAATCTTAGGAGATATGTACACTTTGTGTTATTTGATATCGAAATAAGTTACTAATAAAGGGTTAAAAGCGACGCATTAAGAACAACAATGACTTTTAAACTCCTCGGCCTAACATTCACAGGGAACATGAGTTGGAACAGATACATTGAGAGCATTACCAGGGCCGCTGCAAGGAAGGTGGACTCTCTCTCTCTCTCTCTCTCTCTCTCTCTCTCTCTCTCTCTCTCTCTGCCGTGCTAGAAATCTACTTACACCTGAAAGTATCCTGTACCTCTATAAGGCCACCTTCGCCCATGTATGAAGTACTGTTGTCACATCTGGGCTGGTGCATCTGCTACTTGTCTCTCACTCCTGGACAGGGTTCAAAAGAGAGTCGCTTCAACCTCTGTTTCATCGAAATGTTGCGTCTCTCTGTCTGTTCTACAAGTATTTTAGTGGTGAATGCTCTGACGAGCCACAAGCACTTGTCCCCCCTTGACGTAAATACCCCCGACAAACCCCGAGAAGTAGAGATTCCTAGATGTAGGACAGCCTTCTACTCCGATAGTTTCTTCCGCAGAACCGCTAGAATTTGGAACTCCCTTCCGGGATTCTGCTTTCCCAACTGTACTGACATGCAGAAGTTCAAATGTAATGTGAACAGACATCTTACTGCTCAACTCATTGCATAATATCCCTGACACTTATGTCTCTGATAGTAACCTTCTACATCAAAGCAGCCACTGTACCTGGTTTGGGGTGAAAATGGAATTAAAAAAAAAACAGAGGAAGAAACCAAAACTGGCGGCAAAATGGTCAAAGAAGCAATTACATCGACTATTTATAAAAAAAATTAAAATAATTACACACACGAGAACCTGCATTTTTAAGATACAGCCATTTTGGAAGGTATATTACATATTAGGGACCCCACGTCGGTGTTGATTAGGTTAACTAGTTTGAATTTTGACAAGGGTCACATTTAGTGTATGTCTGGATAATATTTATCTGCAAACAGAATAGTTCTGAAAGATAACGTAAAGTTGAAGCAAGGTCAACAAATCATACGATAGACAAAACAGAATATAACAATGACGAGCGAGGCCACGTTACTGAGCTGAGAGAAAAAAATGTTTTCAAATCAGTCTCTCCGTGAAAACCGTTCGAATGAGTTACCGTCAATAATGTAGAATAATCTAAGCGGAAAGTTACCTCGACAACTTTATCCGTATGCGTCACTCATTTCAGTTAAGTTAGAAAGTTAAAAAATAAATAATTTAGCTAAGGGAACATTAGCCTCTCTCTCTTTCTCTCTCTCTCTCTCTCTCTCTCTCTCTCTCTCTCTCCTGGGTTAATTCCAAATAAAACATTGAAAAATTCTCAGCGAACGTCTCCTTGTGTCCCCTTTTGTTATGAAAAGATCATTTTTATAGAAAAAACCTAGACGAAACAAAGATGAATAGAAGTGATGGCGTCAGACTGGCAACGCATCCTCTGGCCTTCTTCTAGTGATTAACCGCAACGGAGTAGGAATGCCGAGTCTTGTCACTTATTCCCAGTAATTACTGCCTTCCATAGTTGTTGCTGTTGTTGCCTCACCACGTTTTGGGCAACTAATCCTGTGGCCTGCTTGGTTAGGATTGAAACCGCTATCTTCAGACAATTCTTACCTGGAACTTCAGAAACTGAACTTTTCTATCTACTTCGCCATAGGCTCCGAAGGCCAAAGGATGAGTTGGCCGAAACATGGTGAAACAGCAATAACTGTGAAGATGAAGATAAAAGTCCGCAAATAGAAAAAAGCGCAAATTATGAAGCCTCATCTCAAGGGATTCTAAAAATAAAATAAAATAAAAAACAAATAAAGTTTTTATTTGTTTTTGCAAATATGACACGTATAATCATATGACATAATATGACACGTATAATCATATGACATAATATGACACGTATAATCATATGACATAATATAATCATATGACATAATATGACACGTATAATCATATGACATAATATAATCATATGACATAATATGACACGTATAATCATATGACATAACACTGCTTTATGATGTTTTATATTACTTTTATGAAGTAAAAAATGCTGCGTCTCAGAATAGTAGAACCCCAAGAAATGTTGAAATTTATTAGTAAATGTTGAGACGTCCGTCCAGAGTGATCTAATGATTATAACACCATGATCTGGCCATGCGAGCTTAAGTGACCGACTTTTATTTCAACTTTAAAATTCTCTACAAGAAGAACTGAGTTCTTAAAGATTAACTTCAGCGTTGGGTGGCTGTGTAGGTTCTTTGATAAAACATTATATCAAATGAACTTTGGTACGTGATGATTCTACGACTTGATTCAAAAAGGAGAAGCGACCATTTTATGTTAATGAGGTATGGTTGCCACCATTTTATCTTTATAAAGTTCTGTTCTATCCGAGGTTTAATTCTCCCAGGCATTACATTTTCCATACGAAATTATAAATCATCTTTGGTCGTATCGTCCTTCTCCTTATGTGGCGCACACAATGGTCGGGTTTATCCAGCTTCTATCCAAGGAAGAAGTATCTAAAGAATCTCAAATTCAAAAGCATACATACAGCACCTGGTATTTGCAAATTTTCACCCATATGATGCTGACCAGAGTCAGTATCGCTTAACTTCGATTCGTTGATTTAACGTGAACTGGTCTATGAACGTGATTATATCATATATGCCTGAGGCGCCATTAGCGGGAATACGGATAGATCTGTTCTTAGCTATTTTCATATTGTTCCAGAATGTCCCCTAGGGACGCTGGAACCCCCACCCCACTCACACACACGTTAAATTGATTTCTTGACTAATCTTGCTGCAAGTAGGAATCAGGTGCGTCTTATTCTCATCCTCATCCTCCAAACGAAGAAAGAAAAACATACTGCATGCCTCATTGCTCTCAAATTGACGGTCCGTCTAAAACGAATCATGATGCGATCAAAAGAAAAAGTTTTACAGTTTCTCAATTTTGTGAAAAAATAATTCGCGTTTTTTTTTTTTAATATAATTTGTAGTTTTTTATTTTCCAGACATACACATTTTGATCGAGCAGAAGTTAGCTGCTGAAAAGATTGACATTTAAGAACTATAAAGATATATCAAAGGCTATTATTATTATTATTAGTAGTAGTAGTAGTAGTAGTAGTAGTAGCAGCAGCAAATGTTCGTCTCATTTTCTTATTCATTTTCTTCTACTTTCAACTCCTACGTCTCATTTTTCTTATTTCCTTTTTTTTTTCTTCTTCTGTCTCAGTTTTTTCACAATTTTCCTTCATTTTTTTCTTCCTTTGACTTTATTTCTTCTTGTCTTCTCCCTTTTCTTTCTTTTTATGTCTTAGCTACTCTTCTTCTTCTTCTTCTGTCTCCTCCTCCCCTTCCTCTTCCTTCTCCTACTCTTTCAAGTACAACAACTTCGGATTCTTTGAAATTCAAAAATAAAAAAAAAATCGCTTCAAAGCAAAGTTGAAAAGTTAACTCTTAAATATCACTTTGGTAAAAAAAAAAAAATGTCAAAATGACGAAAATTAAAAAATATATATTCTAATTTATATTCCAGACTTCAATATATATATATATATATATATATATATATATATATATATATATATATATAAGAATCCTGAGGCAAATAGGAATCGTGTGGTATCGAGTCTTACAGATTATTTTTTGAGGTAATATTATATAAGACAGTTCCAGCCAAAAGAGAATAGCTCAATATACTTAATAGCGAAAATGGAATTTATAGTTTTTTTTTGTCTAAATTTCATTCAGAAAAAAATATTTTTTCAGAAATGTATTGTTTGAATAAAGAATACAGTCCATGATTTTCTCCTTAATTTTAATGAATTTTCAATGTAGGCTAATCTAAGAGACTATATATATATATATATATATATATATATATATATATATATATGTATATATATATATATATATATATATATATATATATATATATATATATATATAAAGTAATTTATGGCGATTAAGCTACACTGAATATTCGGCGTTTCATCCACTTTAGGATTCGTCAGGCTTATGCGCGAATTCTGTGGTTGTTTATCGTTTTCATATGGTCCTCCAGGGACATAAGCTGCAGGGAAATTATGAAGGGAGATGAGTAGCAAGATTTCTGTTCACATTACACTTGAACTTCTGCATATCAGTACAGTTGGGAAAGCAGAATCCCGGAAAGGAGTTCCAAAGATTTGCAGTTCTGGGGAAGAAACTATTGGAGTAAAAGGCTTTCTTACACCTAGGGATCTCTACTTTAAAGGGGTGGGACTTAGTTGCTTGTCGGGTTTGTCGAGGGTAGTTATATCGATGAGATACAAGTGCTTGTAGTTCGTCAGAGGATTCACCATTCAAGTATTTGTAGAACAGGCAGAGGGATGCAACATTTCATCGACGGGACAGAGGCTTAATCCTAGATGACAGTTCAGGACCTGTCAGGTTGACGACTCTCTTTTGAACCCTGTCCAGGAGTGAGAGACAAGCAGCAGATGCATCAGCCCAAATGTGACAAGAGTACTCCATACATATATATATATATATCAGGCAACATGGCATTGCCCGGTGGTAAAATAAACATAAATATTATATTTCAATTAATGCAAAATTCTTATTTATTATAAACAGAAATACCGTAAGTATAAAACGTAGCGTTAAATTCTTTTAACAAAAATGAAGTAAAAAAAAACAAAAAAAAACAGAAAGAAACTGAAACATGTTCATGCGAGTATCATGTTTTTTCTAAACAGTTCACTAATTGTAATTTAAAAAAAAAAACACTTGATCTGTGATCGAAACCAAAAACTAGAGACGGAGAGTTTAGTACAACCATTATGCCAGCTTGACACGTTATTTAAAAAGTGTTTTCAAACCTACTTATTCTTAACATAAGAAATCTGTCGTGTGAACGATTCACACACGCGCATTCGTGAAACAGTTGACCGACAGATAAACGAGCAAGTTTTTTTCTATTTTGATACAGTAACCGTCTTTTTGTTTTCGGGTAAAAACCGATTAAAATTTGTCCATACGTTTGAATGCCTTTCTACCAAATTTCAAGTCTTTAAATCAAAAGTTCGTTACATATAACGGCTGAGAAATATCCGCTCTCACACGCACATACTCATATATATATATATATATATATATATATATATATATATATATATATATATATATATATATATATATATAATTATTTTATACTATATATATCATCAATAATGTATCTCCTCCCTTCCTCTAATATGTGTTATGAGAACTGTTGCATCATATATTCTAGTCCGTATAAATATGAAGTCTCTAACAATCATCCCAGTCTGATATAAATGTCTCCCTCCGTAATTATTTTCACAGTCGCCGTCGTGTTGTAAAGAATTTGAATGACTCCTCCCCCAGAATTGTTATTTGTGCATTATGAGCCCCATTATATATGTTTTTAAAATATTTTTTAAATCTATTTTCAACCCAAACAAGACACAGTGCCATTTTGAAGTAGGGGGCTACTATCGGGGACATAAGTTGAAGGGAGATGAGTAGCAAAATGTTTGTTGACATTGCACTTGAACTTCTGCATATCAGTACAGTTGGGAAAGCCGAATCCTGGAAAGGAGTTCCAAAGTTTGCAGTTCTGGGGAAGAAACTATTGGAGTAAAAGGCTTTCTTACACCTAGGGATCTCTACTGTAAAGGGGTGGGACTTAGTTGCTTGTCGGGTTTGTCGGGGGTAGTCACGTCGAGGAGGTACAAGTGCTTGTAGTTCGTCAAAGCATTCACCGTTAAATTACTTGTAGAACAGGCAGAGGGATGCAACATTTCATCTGTGGGACAGAGGCTTAATCCTAGATGACAGTCAGGTTGACGACTCTCTTTTGAAGCCTATCCAGGAGTGAGAGACAAGCAGCAGATGCATCAGCTAAATGTGACAACAATACTCCATACATGGGCGAATGGTGGACTTATAGAGGTACAGGATACTTTGAGGCGTAAGTAGTTTTCTAGCACGGTAGAGAGAGCCTACCTTGGCAATGCTCTCAACATATCTATTTCAGTTCATGTCCCCTGTAAACGTTAAGCCAAGGAGTTTAAAGGAAATACTTTCAGGTAATGTGTTCTTGGCCATTGCTATTGGTGGTAGAGAAGGTTTCTTGTAGTTATTGAAGGAAACAAGCTTAGTCTTGGTAGCATTGAATTTGACCATCCATTTTTGTCCCCATTCCACTACAGATTGGAGGTCATCCTCTAGTGTTTCTGCCATTTCCTTAGATATGTGTTCATTTGTTTTCCCCTAGTGCCTGTTATATAGAGTGGTGTCATCGGTAAATATACCCATCTCAGAAACAATTTTATCAGGGAGGTTATTTATGAATATCAGGAATAATAAAGGTCCAAGGATAGACCCCTGAGGTACTCCCGCATTTATATCATATTGTTTAGATGTACGACCGTCGAGGACAACTTGGATTTGTCTCTTACTTAAGAAGGATTTAATTATATTATTACGTATTCTTCCAGTGATACCATATGATCTAATTTTACTGAGAAGACCACCGTGCCATACCCTGTCAAAAGCCTTAGATATATCGAGGTCTGTTTTATCCAGTGAACGGTATATACGTTTAGAGATTACAGTTAAGATATCTGCTGTGGATAATGCTTGCCTAAATCCATATTGTTTGTCCCCGTTATCGTCTCCAATATGAACCCTCAACCAGCTATACAACAATAGGATTCCTTAAGAGGTGATTATTCGGGATAATACAAAGTTCAACAAATGGCTTTGGATCTTATATAGACTATGAAGAAGAAAAAAAACAAACAAAAACAAAACAAACAAAAAACAATATAAAATATATACTAATGCATATAGATTTATTCGTTTGTTCAATATGGATGTTACGTCAGTTAGAGGTGTAGGATAACTAAAACTTTTTATACCATGGTATTTCGAAGCCTAATGCTTCTCATCAGAAGATGAGAGTTGCTAGGTAACATTTTATAATGGGACGTCTAGCGATAGCTCCATTAGGAGCGAAATAATTGAGCGTTAGAGGAAAAGGGTAATATATTGAAACTGTAGGGGGAGGGAAACTGGAGAACTACAGTGATCTATGCGATAGAGAAGGAATATAACTGATATTACAAAATAAATATAGATTGATACCTCGTATGCCATGGTGGATTATGAGGTGAGTGTTCAATATATGTGCGCCTATGTGCATCTACTATCGGGAAGAATAAAAGAGAAGTGATTGAAGGTAGATGGGTTTTTTTAATCATATGGAATTAGGGATAATACTAGAGAAGGTTTTTTTCTGGAAATAGAGGACTTATGCAAGGTCCGTATATATAAGAAAAAGTATCGGAATCACAACTTAGTAATTAAACGAAGTACAAGCTATAAAATAATTAAATAATAAATTATAAAATAATTAAATAATAAACTATAAAAAATAAAATAATTAAATAATAAATTATAAAATAATTAAATAATAAATTAGAGAATAATTAAATAATTAAATAATTAAATAATAAATTATAAAAAAAAATAATTAAATAATAAATTATAAAATAATTAAATAATGAAATAATAATTTATAAAATAATTAAATAATTAAATAATTAAATAATAAATTATAAAATAATTAAATAATCTAATAATAAATTATAAAATAATTAAATAATAAATTATAAAATAATTAAATAATTAAATAATAAATTATAAAATAATTAAATAATGAAATAATAATTTATAAAATAATTAAATAATTAAATAATTAAATAATAAATTAATTAAATAATTAAATAATAAATTAGAAAAGAATTAAATAATAAAATAATAAATGATAAAATAATAAAATAATAATTTATAAAATAATTAAATAATTAAATAATTAAATAATAAATTAATTAAATAATTAAATAATAAATTATAAAATAATTGAATAATAAAATAATAAATGATAAAATAATAAAATAATTAAATAATAAATGATAAAATAATAAAATAATTAAATAATAAAATAATTAAATAATTAAATAATAAATTAGAAAATAATTAAATAATAAATGATAAAATAATAAAATAATAAATGATAAAATAATAAAATAATAAAAATAATAAAATAATAAATGATAAAATAATAAAATAATTAAATAATAAAATAATTAAATAATTAAATAATAAATTATAAAGTAATTAAATAATTGAATAATAAATTATAAAATAATTAAATAATTAAATAATTAAATAATTAAATAATAAATTACAAAATAATTAAATAATAAAATAATAAATGATAAAATAATTAAATAATAAATGATAAAAAAATAAAAAAAATTAAATAATAAAATAATAGATTATAAAATAAAAGAAATATGTCATATAAAAAAAAGAATAAAAGATAAAAAGATAAAAAGATAAAATATGAAAAAATATAAATGAATAAAATAAAGGATAAACAATTGGTAGAATAAAGGAATAAAAAAATACAGAGGAACAAAAGATAATCTATTTTATACGTTTTTATTCCTTAGAATTCAGACAACGAATCGAAATTCCCGGTTATGGAACGTAACAACAACCGGATGTTAATAACTTTTGATGCTTTAGGTGTGAACAAAAGCAGCTCAGAAAATAGCGGGAATTACAAATAAAAAGTGAGTAAACAGTGCTTGTGTTAGATATAAGTGCTAAGGTCAAACCGTGTTGTGGCAAAAAGAGAAATTGCAATAATTGTTGATAAGTGTCCACTAAGTATTTAAGGTACTTACAATCGCCAGATTCAGAAATGGATGTAGATTACGAAGAATTTGTCTGTGGAAACAGCCTGAAATGAAATTTGACTTTTGCATTTTAAACATTAATTTAAGCTATTATATATAAAAATAATTTCATAAAATCAGTAGTAGGTTCTCTACAGTGCAAGGTCGACTAAAATGTATCGTGGACTAAGTAACCGCAGGAAGGCATGTGAAGCGTCCTCCTCGTGCATCGTGATGAGTCCATAAACAGAGCAAGCAATCAATTTGATTAAAAAATGGCTGATTTCATCGATATTGATGACAATAAAAATATGGAAGTGTGAAACATTCGTTGACCATTATTCAATTCCGGGTCTCCCTGCTAGTTTTATTATAATGCTCTACTGTAAAGAATACTGGGCTCATTGAATCCAACGTTGGTATTGCTTTTGAATTAAGGGATTTTATAATAATAGCATGGGATCATTAAATAGCAAAGACAAAAACTTGGGGTAAGTAGCAAAGTGTAGTACCTGTTCTGATAATACACTTCATCTTTTCTGTCTAGAAATCATTCTACAACCGAGGCAATTTTTATTTTTGTCCAAATTCATAAGTGCTTCTTTATTGCGGGTAGGTATGTGACGCTTCCTACCGGGAGAGAACATATACTCATGAAAGCATGGTTTATGAATGTGTGTGTGTGCGCGTGCGCGCGCGTGTGTGTGCGTGCGTGTGTATGTTTCAGACAAAGGAAACGGACCAAAACTAATTACTGAACAGTTTTGGATTTCAATTTGGAAAGGTTCCATTCCAAAATCGATGCTATCTTTCCAAAATTACAAATAAACAAAATAAGTAATTTATTATTATTATTATTATTATTATTATTATTATTATTATTATTGCTGTTGTTGTTGTTGTTATTATTATTATTATTATTATTATTATTATTATCGACAACAACAACAATAACATTATACAGGATCAAACACTTGTAATCCAGCCAAACCACATCAAAATTATTGTACGAATACTACTCTCTCTTCCTTTCACTTTTTATCAAACTCACCAGAAACATATAACCAAACAGATCTTTATAAGTTCGATAATCAATAATCGTATAGATTATTGATTATCGAACACAGAAACATCAGCAAACTTGATATCAGGTTCGCTTACAATGCCATTCTCCGTTGAGCGTCTTGCGTTTTCGCTTTCGATATAATGATGCCGTAATCCGATCTCTTTTCTCTGAAAAACGATCTGAGAAGACGGCGCTCGAGGAAGGAGGGGGGGGTATCGCGAATTCATAGATATGTAAACTATTAGAAAAAAAAGTTACTTATAAAAGAAAAACAGTATCTAATGTCGCTTTATTATGCGGTGGTCTTAAGTTCACGAGGAATTTATTTTATTTTATTTTTATTTTTATTTTTTTTGTTGTTGTTTCACTCAAACAAGGCGTGTTGCCATTTGGCTGGACAATCGAACAACCAAGTGTTTGTTTGCTTTACATTTAAATTTGTGTACGTTTGTACTAATTGGGAAGTAAGGGACAGGGAGTGAATTCCAAAGGATTTCGGTGCGAGGAAACAAGCTGCTGGAGTAAAAATGTTCTCCGATATCCGGAGATATCTACAGTGAAGAGGTGGAATTTTGCTTCTCGTCAAATAATTAGAAGGAATTTATGTTTGCATGGTAAAAGTGCAGTAGATTCGTTGGAGCACATTCCTTGGGAGAACCTCTAAAAAACAGAGGGATGAAACACGGTAGTGATCCGACAGAGCTTGTTGCGGGAACCTGTTAGTATGGAAATTCTTCTTTTTTTTTGTACCGTGTCCAAGATGGAGAGGATAATTAGGAATAAGTCGGTCACTCGGCCTGCGTGCGAGATCATTTTAATCAGTTTAATCGCTTGATCATCGTATAATGTTCTTTTTATAATGTTAATGCCTTTATAAATGTTTAATTCCACTTAAATATCGTTGTAGTTGACGGTGGCCCTGTGGTTTGTTGCTAGCTAATGGAGACATAGATGACTTGTTGCTGGATTCAAATCCTACGACAATTATAACTACCTGTACTGATGATTCCGGAAGAATGAAACATTAGTGTCTGTCTCATATTTTTTCTTAAATCAGCCTTGACAGCCGTGTTTAAAAATCTCTCCATTTCTTCTTTCTACGCACAATTTATCTTTCTTTTAATATTATTATTTAAACTCATTCCCTTTTTTTCCTTGTACCCATTTGTGAATTATTCCACGGAATTCTGCCTTTTGGATTATCTTGAACCATCTTCCATTAACGCGGTTCATTTGAATTTTACTTGTGGAAATGGAAATTTAATCAACTTTTTTTGGATTTTACCATTATTGGATATTTTACCCTTCACCAGACCATCCATTCACGTGAAATCACATTTTTCTTCTCCCTGTAACCTCTGCTTCACTATTTTTTTACCAAGTAAGATATATGACATGTAGTTTCATTAAATACTTTTGCAAGCAAAATCCGATCCCTCATTTTTCTAATCCCTACCCTCTGATGAGAAGGAAAATATTTCTTCGAAACTCCACGGATTAAGGACTATTCACTTATTTTGTGCTTCCTTTTTAAAATTAAATATGTTTTTAACTTTTTCAAATGATTTTTAACATGCTTTATTAACTACTTGTTCTTATATATATATATATATATATATATATATATATATATATATATATATATATATATATATATATAAAGAGACAGACGGACATACAGATATATCTGCGTGCATGGGATACGTGAAACTTCAAGCCTGTCAAAGTAAACAAAGTGAGTCTCACATTTACTTTTATTCTCTATTCTGAAATAAAATGTCAACGGTTATTTTCATATCGTTTAGTCATGAAAATTGAAAATAATAGTATATACCAGCAAGCCGTCCGGCATTTCCCGGTCATAAAATATGCTTAAATATGATATTTTGATTAATGTACATTTCGTATTTATTATTATATGATATTGGACCAAATATATAGTGATGATTTAAAAACAAAAATTTTAATGACTCGTGCGCAACCACCGAGAATCGAAACTAAAACGTTTAGCTTATGATTTACTTTTTCTTTGACGTCAATGCCTGAACTATAAAGACATGTTTGCTGCAAGGCTAAAAATCAAAACATTAACCACTATCTATTACGTCACGCTTGCATATTCGTAATGCCGGCGTTCGACCTTCACTTGGCAAATTTCATTTTTTTTTTATTATTGTTTTTCACATTTTGCTACAATCCAAATATAAAGTTTTGCATGTGATCGAATACCCTATATATTAAGTCTGTAGACCAAAAAATGACAGAGGAGTTTGGTAGGCAATTTTTTTAAACAATATATATCCACATACATAAATATATCTATATTCCTGTAAAAAAAGTTTTGTGTGTGTGTATTGATATTCATATTAAAAACCTTTTTTTTTTTAAATGAAAATAACAATTTTGTTATATATGCGTCGTGGAATTGCATTCGCTAGCAAAAGATTTAGCTAATTTGCATATTCTTTAAACATTCATTTTAATTAATTCTCTATTAATTTTTTCGCTTTTCTTATGTAATGATCATTTTCAGTTAACTATTACGTGTAATATTCATGTAGATATTCTACGTGATTTATACTTGCGTAATATTTGCGTAAAAAGATTATAGTAAACACAAACCATTTTTTATATATATTTATGCATGCGTATATATATTTGTTTTAAAAAATTTGCCTATCAAGCTACTCTGTCAGTTTTTTGCCTACAGACATAAAATTTCATATATAGGGTATTCGAACCCATCCGAAATTTTATATTTGGTTTTTAGTCGAGAAAAATCCGTAAAAAAGTGTCAAAATTTAAAAAAAAAAATGAAATTTGCCTAGTGATGGTCAAACGACAGCATTACGAATATGCATGCGTAACGTAGTAGCTATTGGTTTCATGTTTTAATTTTTAGCCTTCCAGCAAAAGCGTTTTAATAGGTCAGGCATTAACGTCAAAGAAAAAATAAATCGAAAGCTAAACGTTTTTGTTACGATTCTTGTAACTTGTTTCAAAAAACTTTTAAAATTATTACTATATATTGGGTCTAATATAATATAATAATAAATACGAAATCTGCATTAATCAAAATATCATATTAAAGAGTATTTTATAACCGGGCAATGCCAGACGGTCTACTAGTATAGAAAGCATTTTATATTTACTATACCTTTTTACGCAGAACATTACACAAGTATAAATCATGTAGAATATCTGCACGAATACAATTACACGTAATAGTTACTTAAATATGATCATCCCATAAGAAAATCGAAAAAAATAATATAGAATTGATTAAAATGAACGTTTAAAAGAATATGCAAATTAGATCCTTTGCAGATTAATGCAATTCTACCATTCATATATAACGAAGTTGTATTTTCTTTTCAAATAAATAATAAAAAGGGCTTTTTATATGAATATCAATGCACAAAAATCCCCAAATATATAAAGAAAGTCATTGCGATCTTTACCTTTTAAATTCAGATGAGCATATCTCGGCTCAAACAAAAATTTATTGATCGAAATAAGCACTATTAGAATCAACACACTTTGCCAATGCGAAACATATGCCAGTAACGTAAAAATCTTGCATTCTAGTGACGATGAAGTCGTTGAAGGCGTTTGTTTTTTTTTATCGTTTAGGTTTTTGAAAAAGTTGTATTGGTAGATGAGAGGTCTGAAGAGTATGGCAGCCCAATTGGTTCAACATCTACGGGGTCGGTTTAGCAACGTGCAGTCGAGCGTTGCTGTGGAGGAGAATTGGTCCTTTTCTATTGACTAATGCCGAGTTTTGTTGTCGAAGTTTCTGATGCATTTCATCCATTTGTTGACAGTATTTCTCCGCCGTAATTGTTTCGCCTGTATTCAAAGAAAAAAAAAATGGATGAGACCGGTCGCAGACTACCAAACAGCAAGCATGACCTTCTTTTGGTGCAACTTTGGCTTCAGGAAGTGTCGTGGAGCATCGTCGGTATTTAACCACTAAGCTGAGTGTCGCCGATTGTCCCAGAGAACCCACTTTTCATCGCAAGTCAAAACCTAGTCGAGAAACGGGTCGTTCTTGTTGCATAATAGAAGGGAAGATGGCAGTTCATAACGGAGTTTCTTTTGTCGTTTAATTCGTGAGGCACCCGTTTATCATTCTTTTTTTTTTTGTCTTTCCAATATCTTACGAGTGTTTGGAAATCGTCGTATACAGTAGTCAAATTCAGAAGCAAGTTTTTGAACAGTTGTGCATGGATTTGCTCTGACTAAGGCTCTTAATTGATCGTTGTCAACATCCGATCGCCGACCACTACACTCATCATCTACAAGATTCACGTCGCCACCACGAAATTTCTTAAATCACCATTGTGCTGTGTATTTAGCAGTGGTTCTTGGGCCAAACTCTTCATTGAAATCGCGACCTGTTTCAGCAGCTTTTCGGCCTAGCTTGAATTGAAATAACAAAATAGTGCAAATTTGCTTTTTGTTTTCATCTTTTATTCAAAGTTCTGAAAAGAAGACGTGTTTTAAAACGATTGTAATTCAAACGATTAGATAGGGCTAAAAACTGTCCTTACAATGACATATTAAATAAAAGAATTATAACGAAAACTTATTTCAAAATACATCATTTGAAATTAACATGAAAAATTCCGCAAGAACTTTTTAATCAATCTAATATATATATATATATATATATATATATATATATATATATATATATATATATATATATATATATATATATATATATGCAGTAAGCTTTAAACATATATATCGCAATCAAACTACACACATTTTGTCGCATTTTATCCTTGTGGGGATCCTCCAAACTATTGCAATAGCCTGACGAATCCTCACAAACAATTCCGTGTAGCTTAATTGCCATATATATTTTTAAAACTTACTACCTTGCCCTGCTTACTTATCGAGCACTGTGAAAGTAAATGCTGAAAATATTTACATAAAAATTTATATAGATACAGAAAATAATATATATATATATATATATACATATATATATAACTTTATTAAACATTCCGAAGTCACCGAAGTAATCACTTATTTTCCATTGATATTGATTGCCTTGCTGCGTCTTACACATGTTACATTGAATGACATGAATATACCAAACAAATCATGAGAGTATTATTTTATTTTATTTTTTGGCGCAGTGGATAGAGGCGTTGAATCTCTATGGTACTTGTGGAGCATTGTCTGAAGATAGCGGTTTCAATCCTACCAAAAGCAGACCAAATTAGTTAAACAAAACGTTATGAGACGACAACTATGGAAGGCAGTAATTACTGGAGATGCCGTTACAAGACTCAGCATTTCTATCCCGTCGCGGTTAATCACCTGACGAAGGCCAAAGGATGACTTGCTCGAAACGTGGTGAAACAATAACCGCTGTGAAAATGAGGTGAATAAGTCAAAGAATTAATGCACAAATCATCAAAGACACGAGTTCCGCCGAAAAAATATAGAGTTTCGTTTTTCTTTGTATTGAAAGGAATAAGTAATGTTAGAATGAATTGAAAACTTTCAGAAATTATGAAGGAAAACATAAAATATATAAAAATCCCAAAAGAAACTAATATGAAGTCTTATTTAATAATAGAAAATATTGAAAACTATCGGATACGAAGAGCCTACATCCACACATATTTGAATCAATCGTGAGCTAACAATTTCGCAAGATTTACGTATTTATGTTTTGAAAGAAAACGATAATCCACCACAAAAAGCAACTTCCATAAATAATAAGAAAAAAAATTCATTCTAATCAGATTAGACTCACTGATTAGAATATAAAATTTAAAAGATTATGAAACTAGAAACAACACAAATGCAATACAATAGAAACAACACAAATGCAATACAATAGAAACAACACAAATCCAATACAATAGAAATTACACAAATTCAATACAATAGAAATTACACAAATCCAATAAAATAGGAACTACAAAAATACAATACAATAGAAACTACACAAATCCAATACAATAGAAACTACACAAATCCAATACAATAGCAACTGCACAAATACAATAGAAACTACACAAATACAATACAATAGAAACTACACAAATCCAATACAATAGAAACTACGCAAATACAATATAATAGAAACTGCGCAAATACAATACAATAGAAACTGCACAAATACAATACAATAGAAACTACACAAATCCAATACAATAGAAACTGCACAAATACAATACAATAGAAACTGCACAAATACAATACAATAGAAACAATACAAATAAAATACAATAGAAACTGCACAAATACAATACAATAGAAACTACACAAATACAATACAATAGAAACTGCACAAATACAATACAATACAAACTACAAAAATACAATACAATAGAAACTGCACACATACAATACAATAGAAACTATACAAATAAAATACAATAGAAAGTACACAAATCCAATACAATAGCAACTGCACAAATACAATACAATAGAAACTACACAAAAACAATACAATAGAAACTATACAAATAAAATACAATAGAAACTACACAAATTCAATACAATAGAAACTGCACAAATCCAATACAATAAAAACTACACAAATCCAATACAATAGAAACTACACAAATCCAATACAATAGAAACTACACAAGTACAATACAATAGAAACTACAAAAATCCAATACAATAGAAACTACGCAAATACAATATAATAGAAACTGCGCAAATACAATACAATAGAAACTGCACAAATACAATACAATAGAAACTACACAAATCCAATACAATAGCAACTGCACAAATACAATACAATAGAAACTACAAAAATACAATACAATAGAAACTGCACAAATACAATACAATAGAAACAATACAAATAAAATACAATAGAAACTGCACAAATACAATACAATAGAAACTACACAAATACAATACAATGGAAACTGCACAAATACAATACAATACAAACTACAAAAATACAATACAATAGAAACTGCACACATACAATACAATAGAAACTATACAAATAAAATACAATAGAAAGTACACAAATCCAATACAATAGCAACTGCACAAATACAATACAATAGAAACTACACAAAAACAATACAATAGAAACTATACAAATAAAATACAATAGAAACTACACAAATTCAATACAATAGAAACTACACAAATTCAATACAATAGAACCTACACAAATTCAATACAATAGAAACTACACAAATCCAATACAATAGAAATTACACAAATAAAATACAATAGAAACTATACAAATCTAATACAATAGAAACTACACAAATTCAACACAATAGAGTATACACAAATACAATACAATAGAATCTACACAAATCCAATACAATAGAAACTACACAAATCCAATTCAATAGCAACTGCACAAATACAATACAATAGAAACTACACAAATTACAATGTAATAGAATCTACACAAATTCAACACAACAGAATCTACACAAATACAATACAATAGAAACTACACAAATCCAATACAATAGAAATTACACAAATAAAATACAATAGAAACTATACAAATCTAATACAATAGAAACTACACAAATTCAACACAATAGAATCTACACAAATACAATACAATAGAATCTACACAAATCCAATACAATAGAAACTACACAAATCCAATACAATAGCAACTGCACAAATACAATACAATAGAAACTACACAAATAACAATACAATAGAATCTACACTAATTCAACACAATAGAATCTACACAAATACAATACAATAGAAACTACACAAATCCAATACAATAGAAACTACACAAATCCAATACAATAGAAACTACACAAATCCAATACAATAGCAACTGCACAAATACAATACAATAGAAACTACACAAATCCAATACAATAGCAACTGCACAAATACAATACAATAGAAATTACACAAATCCAATACAATAGCAACTGCACGAATTCAACACAATAGAATCTACACAAATACAATACAATAGAAACTACACAAATCCAATACAATAGAAACTGCACAAATACAATACAATAGAAACTACACAAATCCAATACAATAGAAACTACACAAATCCAATACAATAGAAACTACACAAATCCAATACAATAGAAACTACACAAATACAATACAATAGAAACTACACAAAAACAATACAATAGAAACTACACAAATTCAATACAATAGAAACTAAACAAACTCCAATACAATAGAAACTACACAAATGCAATACAATAGAAACTACACAAATCCAATACAATAGAAACTACACAAAAAGAATACAATAGAAACTACACAAATACAATACAATAGAAACTACACAAAAACAATACAATAGAAACTACACAAATCCAATACAATAGAAACTACACAAATCCAATACAATAGAAACTACACAAATCCAATACAATAACAACTGCACAAATACAATACAATAGAAACTACACAAATCCAATACAATAGAAACTACACAAATCCAGTACAATAGAAACTACACAAATACAATACAATAGCAACTGCACAAATACAATACAATAGAAACTACAAAAATCCAATACAATAGCAACTGCACAAATACAATACAATAGAAATTACACAAATCCAATACAATAGCAACTGCACGAATTCAACACAATAGAATCTACACAAATACAATACAATAGAAACTACACAAATCCAATACAATAGAAACTGCACAAATACAATACAATAGAAACTACACAAATCCAATACAATAGAAACTACACAAAAACAATACAATAGAAACTACACAAATTCAATACAATAGAAACTAAACAAACTCCAATACAATAGAAACTACACAAATACAATACAATAGAAACTACACAAATCCAATACAATAGAAACTACACAAAAAGAATACAATAGAAACTACACAAATACAATACAATAGAAACTACACAAAAACAATACAATAGAAACTACACAAATCCAATACAATAGAAACTACACAAATCCAATACAATAGAAACTACACAAATCCAATACAATAACAACTGCACAAATACAATACAATAGAAACTACACAAATCCAATACAATAGAAACTGCACAAATACAATACAATAGAAATTACACAAATCCAATACAATAGCAACTGCACAAATTCAACACAATAGAATCTACACAAATACAATACAATAGAAACTACACAAATCCAATACAATAGAAACTGCACAAATACAATACAATAGAAACTACACAAATCCAATACAATAGAAACTACACAAATCCAATACAATAGAAACTACACAAATCCAATACAATAGAAACTACACAAATCCAATTCAATAGAAACTACACAAAAACAATACAATAGAAACTACACAAATCCAATACAATAGAATCTTCACAAATCCAATACAATAGAATCTTCACAAATCCAATACAATAGAAACTATACAAATCCAATACAATAGAAACTATACAAATCCAATACAATAGAAACTACACAAATCCAATACAATAGAATCTTCACAAATCCAATACAATAGAATCTTCACAAATCCAATACAATAGAAACTACACAAATCCAATACAATAGAAACTTCACAAATCCAATACAATAGAATCTTCACAAATCCAATACAATAGAATCTTCACAAATCCAATACAATAGAAACTATACAAATCCAATACAATACAACTATACAAATCCAATACAATAGAATCTTCACAAATCCAATACAATAGAAACTATACAAATCCAATACAATAGAAACTATACAAATCCAATACAATAGAATCTTCACAAATCCAATACAATAGAAACTATACAAATCCAATACAATAGAAACTATACAAATCCAATACAATAGAAACTACACAAATCCAATACAATAGAATCTTCACAAATCCAATACAATAGAATCTTCACAAATCCAATACAATAGAATCTTCACAAATCCAATACAATAGAAACTATACAAATCCAATACAATAGAAACTATACAAATCCAATACAATAGAAACTACACAAATCCAATACAATAGAATCTTCACAAATCCAATACAATAGAATCTTCACAAATCCAATACAATAGAAACTATACAAATCCAATACAATAGAAATTGCACAAATACAATACAATAGAAACTACACAAATCCAATACAATAGAAACTACACAAATGCAATACAATAGAAACTACACAAATACAATACAATAGAAACTACACAAATCCAATACAATAGAAATTACACAAATCCAATACAATAGAAACTACACAAATAACAATACAATAGAAACTATACAAATTCAATACAGCTTGCGAAAACATTTTAAGTAGTTAATGTAAATAAAAATAAAATAATCGATCACTAAAATTTGATTACCTTAATAATATAATAGAATGCATTTATATTATTATTTGACTAACTAGCTCCAAATGAATATAATAATTTAATGTTGGTAATATTCCCGGTAACTTTCATGCTGCCAGTTTACCCCCCCCCCATTCTTTTTTAAAGAAGCACTATGCAGTTAATTTGCAGTTAGTTTTGTCCCCTATAACGTTCTAAAAATATATTTCTATTTGCCTCTCTGGTAATATGTTTATATTTATATAAACTAAAACTCAGAATGAAATTGATCTACTTCATAACAAGGGTTGTACGAATTTAGTTTTGGTTATCTTGATTGCAAATAACTTACAAACGGCGAATAAACCTGATATAATACAAAAACCTGACAAAACACAATTTGACCGCTTGATCGAAGGTCAAAGTAGCAATTTGCAATAAATGAATCGAAATGATATAAAAATCGATTTTTAATTGCCCACTTAATCGATACAAGGGAATATGAGGAGAGTTCGTACATGTATTTGCTGCGTCGATACAGGGGTTAAAGTTGGGGTAAGGATTAAGATTAACAATGATAGATAGATAGAAAGATAGATAGACAGACAGACAGATAGATAGATAGATAGATAGATAGATAGATAGATAGATAGATACATATATACATGATGATGATCATTGTCACTTCTTGACAGAAGAAGACCATCTTTCCCTTGCTTTATTGTTGATTACTCAGTTATTTTCATGTATTTTTGAAAATATATATATATTTTTTTATTATAATTATGTACACATATATACACTTATACACACACACATATATACATGTGGATATGTGATCAAGAATCCATCAATTCCTATTTTCTGTGCGAACGAAGGTGGCTCTTCAGACCAGCCCTGCTTTTACACAGTCTGTTACAAAGGTCACACTTAAACTGAGATTGAGGGATGCCAACTGGTGCTGCTCTACTGTGGACGCTCATATGACGCTTTAGGCCTCCACTCGATTTACAGACCACAGAGCAAACAGAACATCTGTGCCCTGCAAAGTTTACCCCATCAAAGAAAGATTGATCTCCATGCGAACGCTTGTGGCTGGCCAGGCCAGCTCCGGATAAAGTCATTTTACTGCATAAATCACAGGTGTGGTTCTGTATGAAATCCTCCGACAGACCTGATATATCTGACAGATTTTTCTTCCGGATATTATGCTTCATTTTTGCATGCTCATATTTTTTCTTCTCAAAACTATCACAGCCATGATAGACTAAGGAGCGCCACATTTTACGATCATTGGAAGCACTTTCCCAACTGAACACGTCAATACCAAGAGCTTTAAGATTATCTTTGATATTATCCTTAAAGCGTTTTCCTCAGTTTATGTTGTGGACGCTTTCCTTGTGTAATTTCACCATAGAACAGGTGCTTTGGCAATCTATCGTCGTCCATCCTTGTCATACATACATACATGCATACATAAAAATAATTGTTCATATATATTTTTAAATATCATTATGAAATGACCTTTTAAAAACATAAGGCTGAGCCCTTTTTAAGGTAACTAAAAAAAAAGCGATCAACCTTTACGAAAATGCAACATTCTGACTTTCTGTTGTTGAATGCTCTTCGACTGTTTCATTATTTATATCCGTTGATGTGGCATTTACAGATACTTGATTTCTTCCACGTTTTGATGATAAAATACCAGCCTGTATAGTAAAAGATTGGATTTGTGATTTGTTTTTTTTTTCCCAGAACGCCAGTATTATCTCTTCCTACACTGATGATTGCGCACCAAGCATGAAAAACTAGTGCAGGTATAAAAATAAATGTTAGTAATTATTTAAAACATTATCGTGTTATATATATATATATATATATATATATATATATATATATATATATATATATATAACGATAAAACATATCGCAAAAACAAAAACAAGCAACATCTATCTATATATATATAATATATATATATATGTATATATATACATATATATATATATATATATATATATATATATATATATATATAGAGAGAGAGAGAGAGAGAGAGAGAGAGAAATAAAAATAGAACAAACGGAGTTATGAGTTTATCAACGTTTCGTCTTTATTTCGAGACTTTCTCTGGATGAATGACATCCAGAGAAAGTCTCGAAATAAAGACGAAACGTTGATAAACACATAACTCCGTTTGTTCTTTTTTTATTTTTCTCTCTCTCTCTCTCTCTCTTTCTCTCTCTCTCTCTCTCTCTCTCTCTCTCTCTATATATATATATATATATATATATATATGCATATTTATATATATATATATAGCTATAGATATATATATAGATATATATATATATATATATATATATATATATATAGTTTTATTTATTGAAAACTAAAAGTTCTAGCGGCCTAATTTGTTTCTAAATGATTTCTTATATTTTCGTAAAATGTGATGTAGAAAATTGAGACGACTTACTGTACAGCACGTTACCACTATTTCTCTCCATAAATAAGTACATTTAAAAGCAGTTTCCATCTAACACCGTGGGAAGTCGGATATCTCCGGCGTTTGTCGTTGTATTTCGATATTGCGGAAATAAACTGATTTTCTTGATTGAAAAAAATCTTCTAGCATCGAATTTATTTACTAAGTGAATTCTTATATTTAAATGTTTTAAAATAATTTGTATACCTATACGTCAACAAATAATAAATAAAAGATATATGAACATTTATACATATTCATATATATATATATATATATATATATATATATATATATACAAGTTAGAAAAGCATTTCATCCAAGGCATGAAAATTATTAAACAAAATGTTTTTACTATAGGCTTTAAAAATAAAGGTACAAGATTCAATTTGAAATTTATTTATCTTCAAAGTGCACTTTTATAAATTTTACAAAGTAAGGTATAAAAATTTAATTTAAGTTGAATACAAAAAATTACCTTGGATCTATTTTATGTAATGTACATTCTGTTGCACTTTTCAAAAAAAAATCATTGAAAATTTTATATCTATATCATTAATTGCTAGATGAAAGATAATGTTTTTAAATTGAACATGAAATGCTTTTCTAACTTGTATCTTATCTTTTTAAGATTATATTTTAAAACTCTCCTTCTCTCTGTTTCAGTTTGTATTTCTCCTCAAACCACAACTCATTTTTTGCAACCCCCTCTTTGTAATACAGGTCTGAATAATGAGAAAATCTGAATTTTTTAAACAAAAACTTTAAAATAATTTTTTTAGATTTGATTTTTTAAAACTTCTTTCAGAATAGAAAATCTTTCAAATTTAATAAGGGACATATTTTATAATAAGCTTCATTAACAAATATTCGGTAGATAACGAGAAAAATAGAGATGAAAATTTCAAAAGGACTTATAACTGGTTACGCTCAATAGTAGTCCTCGCCAGCGAAAGTTTTTGTTATTTTTATTCTATTATTATTATTATTTAAAACATTTTGCGTCCTGCTCTTTCGCGCGAGGACTAATATATATATATATATATATATATATATATATATATATATATATATATATATATATATATATATTAATAAATTAATTAAAATTGTTAGTACGAATAGTTGGGGTTAATGACTTTGTTTGATAAAAATTCAGTATGGCGTAATGCAAAAATATAACGGTAATTGCAGCTTCCCTTCACATTTTCGGATTTTAATTATGTCAAATCACACTTCAATTCCATTTTGACGGTTTGATTGCTGCTATTTGTTCTGATGAGTTAAGGACAAAATAGATTTACTGATTGATATAATAATTAAGTGATTTATTTTGCGCTACGAAACAGATACTGTCAAGAATTGTATAAGTCAACTGAATTAAAGGAATAAATTATTTTTGAAGTGTGAGGTTCATTGAATATGTTATCAGTAATTATTATCTTTCAGACGAGGATAAAAATATTCTTTTAGGAAAACGCTAAAATATGCATACTTTTAAATCTTTAAAAATAAATTAATTTAGAATGTGTACATAAAGAATGCTTTAAAGAATCGATACAAAAAGTAAATTAAAAAAAAAAAACGGGTGTGAAAATTATAATCATTAATTATTTCTGTAAGTGTCGTTTTACGTGAGATTTTCCAAGATACGGTAGCCCGTTGCGGTCACAAAAAGTTCTTCTCTCCCTTTTTGAAAATTAACTATAACTACGAAGAAATGGATTTCCGTAGATAATGATTGTGATATCCCAAGAAGTTGCATCCCCCAGACGGTTACCAAAAATGGCCCTTTTAAGGGCCACCAAATTCTAATGAAATCTTTGTCAACTTGATTTATGCAATAAAGAATTAGGAAAAATATAGTATGATCTAGTTTATGGAAAAAGAGTGTGACTCATTGGTTATAATTTATTAGAAAAGAAGAAAGGAAAAATGATTTTAATCATGAAATTAAAAAGTGATTAAAAGTGATATCAAAACTAAGAAACATAAAAATGCTAAAAAATGAATGTTTGATGGAAAAAAAAGCAATTTTTCTTTACTTTTAACAAGTATTAAAAAAATTTAAAGCTTGATTGATTAATTATTATGAAGGAAAAATTATAAAGCTAAAAATAAAATATTTTATCATAAATGGCGTTTTTATTTATAATTTCATTCAATTATTTTTTTTTAAATCCATTCACCTGTCTAGTTACATTAAAAATCATGAAAATGCTTAAATAAATATTTAGACGCGACTGAGTTCCGATGCCTAAAATCCAAGATGGCGGCGGTAGTTAAAATGTACGAGTTCATGATAAAAAATGGAATTATTTTAATTTATTAAAATATAAGGTAATTACATTCTAATATTTTTGCATATTCTTTTAGCCACCCATGATAAATTTTCTTTATATTTTATTCACATTCTGTTAAAACTAGATTAAACGCGTTTCTTTTTTAAATTTGAAACTTAAAATTTTATTAAAAATTATAGAAAAGTATTATATTATTCTGCCTTTAACATGATAAAATTCAGGGTTTTATCTTTCTGATAAAATCAAGAGTCGTTCAGAAATAATGGATTTTCATAGATTTTAATAAACTTTAGAAAAGGCAGTTTTTGATCGATTGGCGGTCACTATCTCTCTCTCTCTCTCTCTCTCTCTCTCTATATATATATATATATATATATATATATATATATATATATATATATATAATATAACTACTTAATTTACTCACATAAAATTAATATACGAAAGTATAGATTTATGCGTAAACTGTAAGTATTTATTTCAACAGTGCTCAATACGTAGGTAGAGCTAGTTAGTAAGTTATAAAATGTATATGGAGATTAAGATACACTGAATATTCCGCGTTTCATCCACTCTAGGATTCTTCAGGCTTAACTTACTATATATATATATATATATATATATATATATATATATATATATATATATATATATATATATATATATATATATATATATTAAGCGAAGCCAAAATTTTAAATTTTGTCGGAACGAATTCTTTTCTACAACGTTTACCATACAATTAGACGGATGCTAAACGCAACAGAGTAATAACCAAATTAATATGCAATGATTTTGTTCGTGCAAGAATTATGGATTGCACAAGGCCCTTAATTTAATGTTATTAAAGTATAAATAAGAATAAATCTTTCAGCTCACGTTACTTTGCTACATTTTGTTTTTCCTTGACGGTGTGTTTGTCGGTCCGATTGTCAATCGATCGGTCACACATCGAACCAATATTATGATGATATATAATCATGTTAGATTTATCATTTTTAAAAAAAGCATGCATTCAATTTAAAACGAACGAATACCCGACGTTGCTCGATGTTATGGAGTCGGCTGATATACCTATTTTAGAAGTAATGGACTTATCTAGAATCAATAAATATACTTGCATTTAACAAGTCATTGGTTAGCGATTCTCAGCAGTTATTACCCTCAAATCATGACTTGTATGTCTCCCACATACTTTTGCTGATACATTTTTGTTAATTATATCAATGTGTTTGATTATCACCGGTCTGCGAGGCTGCAACACTGGCGTCGAAGAATTCGAAACACGTCGCAATAACACTGGCGACGAGGAATTACAAACTGATACCGTAACAACACTGACGACGAGGAATTCGAAACTTATACCGCAAAAATGACGACAAAGGATTCGAAACTTACACTGCTACAAAACTGGCGACAAGAGATTCGAAATTTGCACTTTCAAAACACTTATGACGAGAGATTCAAAACTTACACACTCACAACATTCGGGATTGAATTAGAATTACTATTATGTACTTTATGTCCATAACCACTTCTTCCTTTTTACTGTCTTATCTTCCCGTTTCGTCCTCTAATATAGTATGAAAAACTTAAAATAATATTTTCGTCTGCGTGAAACTTTTGTGCTTACATTGTAATAGCATTTTGTATCGCTATGTTCGTTGGTCTGATACATTTATTTTGAAATTTTTATCGTTAAATTTGCAGATCGAATGGACGTATCGTATTGTAGAACATAACCGTTCTGTAGCGTTTTAAAAAGGCATGACTCACAGCACCGGAATTCTTTGCAAGGGGAACCTTTTTTAATTCATCACCGTTTTGCACGTCTTTTGCTGGCGGGAGTTTACTCATCATGCGTATGCGAAATACAGACTCCTTTTCCTTAGAGCTTATCCCTTTATGTTCAGCAACTTTCGCTACTTCACGTGGCTTATTTCATTGTTCTCCATAAAATATGCCGCGCGCTTGCGTCTTCTCATGTTTTTTTTCCTGCAGCAGAGAGAGCACACCTTTTGCTTCTTTGAGGTGAAGCTGTTTGTGGCATAATCATTAGGCATAACACATGATCACACAGACTGAACAGTTGTAAATGACTTATATGCCATACATTACGACCATGTAATCCCTACAGCCACCTACCTTGAAAATGCTGCTGTGAAACCTGACATAGTTATATGGAATAAGTCAGAGAGAGTTGCAACCTTGATTGAAGTGAGTGTTCCTAATGATGGCGGTCTGAACAGAGCTGAAAAAGAGAAACAGACCAAATACCAAGGTCTCATGTATGATATGAAAAGAAACTGGAATCTTAAGGAGATATCAATCATACCAGTTATCATAGGTGCCACAGGACTTATGAAGAAGAACCTGAAGTCCTACCTAACTAATATTCCTGGTGAACCAAGTGCAAAAGAGATTCAGACAATTGCACTTAAGGGAACAGCGAGGATACTAAAAAGAGCTCTCGGTTGGTTTCAATAAAAAAGCGCGGCAATGTTGGCAGCTGGTTTGGCTGCCCCATACCCAGCATTACAATCTTCAAAGGAAAAAAAAAAAAAAATGATGTCATTCATAACATAAAAAGGAGGGTAAGAGATTTTTCGTCTGGATGACCCCTAGCCCAACAGGTCACAAGTTGTCTTCCAGATAAATGTCTAAAATACTACGAAAACTCTTTGAATATTGGTTGTTATCTTGCATGAATTAAGGTTTGAAAGGAGATAGATAAAAAGTTGTTCTGGAGAGTTTGAAGAATTATGGCTCACAGAACCGGAACTCTTTACAAGGAGGATTTTTTCCTTAATCACCGTTTTCCCCCATGTGCATACGCGTCTTTTTCTGATGGAGGTTTACTCATCAAGTGTACGCAAAATACTGATTCTTTCCTTTAGATTTTGTCCCTTTCTTCTTTCCCTTAGAGTTTGTCCCTTTCTTCTTTCCCTTAGAGTTTGTCCCTTTCTTCTTTCCCTTAGATTTTGTCCCTTTCTTCTTTCCCTTAGAGTTTGTCGCTTTCTTCTTTCCCTTAGAGTTTGTCCCTTTCTTCTTTCCCTTAGAGTTTGTCCCTTTCTTCTTTCCCTTAGAGTTTGTCCCTTTCTTCTTTCCCTTAGAGTTTGTCGCTTTCTTCTTTCCCTTAGAGTTTGTCCCTTTCTTCTTTCCCTTAGAGTTTGTCCCTTTCTTCTTTCCTTTCTGTTCAGTAACTCTCGTCACTTCACATGGCTTATCTCATCCTCCTCATTAAACACGTCACACCTTTTTCGTCTTCTTCCTTTCCTAGTTTCCCCGCGCTGCAAAGAAAATAAACCTTTTGCTTATTTAATATAATTAATGTTTGTAGCATTACTATCACACATAACACATGGCCGGAAACCATAAAAACCTTGTTGACTGACACCCACCTGTCCGGAAAATAATATCCGACAACCTGATTCAGAGACACATGCAAAGGTCACCTGCGGACACAACGGCCGGAAATACACCCTATATTAAATACAGAATGAAATGGATGTATCAGTGTTACCTGAATGGCTACATGAAGTTCGTATGTGAAATATTGAAATGAAAGAAAGTTAGGGATGCTTGGGTTCAAAAAAATATTATATTAACTGCCCAAATTGAAATGTGTAGATAAGCAGTTCGCGAGCGAATACGAATAATCAACCTCCACCAACTTCTGTGTGCCGTGCACCTGCTCATTGACTTTACTCGTTCGCTGTGACCAAACAATAAAATAGTATTTTAATACAGTATCTCTCGTCATTCTTTATTTGTTTCAACTATCGGACCAAATCCAAAATCTCAAGTATAAGGTTTAATCACAGTAGGAAAATACAATAGTCATCCATATAAGGTGCTCTTTTCATCGATTCGTTTATAATCCTTACTCTTTAAATAGCCTGTTTATCGGGGGGAGTTTTCATTCGGAATTAACAGTACCGTGACAAATAACTTCCTGCTTAAGAGCTTATCGTTCACTTAGGTTTAACATACACAGACAACATGAATAGGAACAAATACATTGAGGACATTGCCAAGGCTGCTGTAAATAAGGTGGGCTGTAACGCTGTTGGCAGTAACAAATCACCTTGCTTACGGGCTAAGGGTTACGTGGGATGCTGACACTTGGCCAAAGATGTCCCATGTGCTTGGAGAGATGATAGTGATTATGTAGAAAAAAAGTAATTTCCTCGTCGAAGTAAAGTAGACATCAACTTTTTATTCTTCATTTTTGCACTTGAAAACAATCACCATCGTTTTTCGTCTTACCATGGTACTAGACATATGAGTAAAAAGTTTTTGCTGTGGTGGTATCAAGACGAGTTCTTGTTGTAGATTTCTTACATCGAGATTTGAGCTCAGTTGAACATCAATAATAGAAACTATTATCTTTTATTTCTATAAGCAGCATTTAAAAATCGGCGCCAACGGATAATCGAATACGTATGTTGTCCAATCGCGTATTTTTATCGCCAACACCCATCCTCTCTAACCAATTCGCTGACGCTAAGAAAAAGTGAATAATTTGTTGTAGATTGTATTTCCGGAAACGAGACACGTCCGAATATAGATGCTTTGTTCCAATTTGTCTTGAACAAAAGTTATATTTGATCCGTTCATTGCCAACGGACTTCACGAATCTCACAGGAATCAGGAGCTTAAAACGCGAATAGATACACGCAATGAATTGACCGTGCAAATTGAATTGCTATTATTTAAAAATAGTACTGCGTCTATCTAAAAATAGACGAATAAGATTTGTGTTATCACCGAAAATGAAAAATATGACAAATTTTTTAAATATTTGATACAAACACTGTTTCCATTTCTGAATGCTAATAACATATTTTGAGAGACACTATTTCTAAATTTCTTATTACCGAGAGTTTTAATATATATATATATATGTGTGTGTGTGTGTGTGTGTGTGTGTGTGTGTGTGTGTGTGTGTGTGTGTGTGTGTGTGTGTGTGTGTCCAAACAAAAACAGAGAACATTCAATTGTTTGTCTGAGTATTTTACAGTTAACGGAGAAAAAAAGGCTAAAGACTCTAGTGTTTTGATGTGATGTTTTGAATATAATAACCTAGTTATGACCAAAGTTTCATTTCATTCGGACAAAACACCAATAAAAGGGGACCTAATTTGAGTTGGGGCCAGTTTATTTTGGGTCACACTGTATATATATATATATATATATATATATATATATATATATATATATATATATAAGCTGTAATATGCAGCGAACTTTTTAGAGTGTTCAAGTGAAATAAATGATTGGGCACAGGCCTATAATACATTCCTCTACAAAGGGCACTTTTAAAACAGGAATAAAAGGGGCAGGAGCATAGCTAACCCTAGCACCCCCGTTTTGCATGCCCCTGTATATAAGTAAATATGAGTACATAAAGATAAGTATAAATATATAAGTATATATATGCAGGTTTACGCTTAAAGACCATAAAGCAAATTTTAATAATGACCATAGTATCAGATTTATCTCGCTTTGTATACCAGACATAGGCAGAATTAGTAAAATTGGATGAGAAAAAAGTAGATATGATCCTGTTTGGGATGAAATTTATTTAAAATATTTTATTAATTTGTGCCATCTTCTTCTTTATCATAGAAAGTTAAAAACAGTAAATTTATCATGTTTGATCCTCGATCTCCCCTTCTCCACTAGATAAAGCACTACATGTGGCTAAAAATTAAAAGAACATAACGAAATTGGAAATGAATATTATCAAATTAGCTAGAAGGACATTAATACTATGTGATAATGAAGTTTAAATTAAAAATAGGAAATTTATTTTTGACATCATTATGGGTCCTCGGACTCAGTGACTTCCGTTCTAGTTGGGCTTATATATGGAAAGAAATCAATAATCAATATCGATTACTCTTATAAGTTTATACATTATTTTGTCAGTTCTAATGATAAAAATTTCGATAAAAAAAAATCCATTTGTATGATTTCTTCCATGAAATGGATCTCAAGAAAACCATGGATAAAAATAATACAATTTGTGGATAACACTAAATTTAATGATGCATTCGTGAAACCTAATAAAATATTATACTATATTGAACCTAATTACAAACCATCCGCAATATATAAAGTACTTCTAAAAGTATATAAAATATAGCTTCTAATAAACGTTTATTTAAAAAAATAAACTATAATAAAGCATAAGCTTGGTCTATATATAATAAATAAATTTTATTTTTAGATATGGTTGAAATATTGGGGAGGCGAGTAACTATAGAAAAAGAAAACAAATTCATATTGAATCATATGACTAAGGGTAGCACTGCCTCTTAAGTTAACATAAATTATGGACATGAATATAGGGCATAATCCGCTGTAGCCAAGATTAAACCATTTCAGAAGGAAGAGAGAAATGCTTCGTAATTCTATATGGTTTAAACCACCATAAAATATGCTCGTCCTCAGCAATATTCCCAAGGAATTCTATCGAATTTTTAACAACTGGAAATAACAATCTAGGAATGATTAGAAATAATAACAGTGAAAATATCATTTGCGACAAATTATAAAATGAACCGTAGAATAAAAATGGTTGATTGGATAATAACCTAAACCTTCCACTTGAACCTCGATGTAGATAAAAGCCTTCTAGAACGTAATTGTCTAACTTCTAACATAGTTTATAAATGCAACACTGAACATAGAAATAGAACTAGGGTATGCATTGAAAGAAGTTTTAAATATCTAGAGATCTATAAAAAATTAAATTGTGTTTGCGTGGCTATGTATGTACATTTCTCTACCAAACTACTCTGTCATTTTTCAGTCTATCGACTCTAAACATAAGGGCTAAGGGCTATTGAAATTTGGGAAAATCTTTTTAATTGGTTTTAGGCCAGAAATTGTTATTTCCTGTTTGCTTTCCATTATTGACATCCTCCTTCTCTTTTCCTCCTCCCCCTTTTACAGCAATAAAGCGTATGTAGCACGTATACAAATGTCCAAGCTGCTGCGCAGGTTGACATCACAGCAAGGGAAAAGAAGGCAAAAGAAAAGCGGGGAGAGATTCCGGACCACGTGGTGAGCGGCGACAGTAGGGTGGCGATGGGAAGCACGTGCCGGCGAGAGGAATTTGAGCACACGTGTCAATGTGAGAGGAGAAAAACATGTTCAACACAATGTAGCATGTGGCGAATTAATAGACCTGTAAAACCAAGATGCAGGCGTAGTTTGGGAAGTACCATAAATAAATGCATTTTATTTCAACTACAAAAGCTGAACTTTATTTCCGAAGATTTTGTACATTTTTTCGGGCCCGTGTTACTATGTAACTACAACATTACAGTACTACTACTACTACTACTACTACTACTACTATTATTATTATTATTATTATTATTATTATTATTATTTTTATTATTATTATTTTCGACTTTTTTCTGATTTCTCTCTTTTCGTCTTCTATTACTTTTGCTTCTTATCAATTATTATCCGCTCTGTTCCTCTTCTCCTCTTTTTCTTTACTTTTTCACGTCCTCCTACCCTTTTCATCCTCGTCCTCTTTTTCTCCCCCTCAGTATTATTCTAGTTCTTACGCTTGCTCTCCTCTTTTTTCATTTATTTCTGACATAATCCTTATGCTTTACTATCCAAAAATGTTCTATTTCCCCTCCGTCTCCTTTTAAAATCTGATTCACCTCCCCTACCGTCGCCTGTTTCTCTTTATACTCCTCTCTTTATCTTTTTCTCACGGTTAATTTTATCTTATTATTTGCTTCGTCGTCGTCGTTGTCTTCTTTTTCTTCTTCTTCTTCTTTTTCTTCATCTTCTTCTTCTTCTTCTTCTTCTTCTTCTTCTTCTAATTATTGGCCTCTTCTATCGTTTCTACTTCTTTTCTGTTTTTCTTGTTCTTCTCTTTCTCTTCGGCTACGGATTTTTATCTTCAACCCCCAAAATCAACAGAGGTTAGAGCATTTCTCTAATGATCCGGTCCCTGGTTATTTTGCGATGCAGTTCTAGGAGATTCACTTTCCCAAGCCTTGCCATCTCTTTTTGAGAAGTGGTTAGGTTATTGCTAATCGCCTGATGCTTACTTACCGGGGAATACCGACGGGCTGCTCAGACACTTTTGCAGGTTATAGTGCCCTTCCTCGGGAGCGCTGACTTCTGAATCTCACTTTCCGACCCTGGTGTCAAAGTTCTTACAGGGGGTGAGAACTAAACCTCTTCTCTTCTTTTTCTCTATCTTCAACGGAACCCCTTTCCTCGTTATGTCTCTTTCTCCTCCCTTCTACTTCTGTTTACTTGCCTCCCCATGAGAACAAAATTACAAACGAAGTTGGTTTTTAATGTTTGGAAAATCCAACTTCCCAAAACGGGGAAAAAAATTTTTTCTCGATTTAAAACTACTTCACTTTTACTGAGTGGCATCAGAACAGCTACTACACTTTGTTAGGATGAGTCTTCTTGCTGCTTCGGTTGCTTGATGACTAGGTATAAACTACCAGTTAAAATCCATACTTGACAATCAGTCCGACAGATGCGGGGCCAGGATCTGCCCCAATACCTGTTGGACTGAAGTACGCCACCTGGGTATTACCTAGGAGGTTCACCCACCCAGAATTTGCCACCCGCTTTTCGGAGGAAGCAAGTTGATCGCTTCTTGCCTAAGGTGCGCCTACCGGGTAATGCCGATAAGGATGCCCAAGTAATTTTTGCTAGGCCAGAGTTCGCTCCTAGACATTCCCACTTTCTGACCTCTTGTCACACCATGCTTAGGTGAGCAGCATGTAAATATGTACTCTTTATCCGTTACAATTTAAGAGTTTTCTCTTTCGTCTTTTAAAATCCATTATTGACTTCTTCCGTCTCCATTCTCCTCCTCCTATTCCCTTTTGTCTTCCTTCTCTTTCATATGCCAAACTTCCTTCCCCTTCCACCCTTTTTTTTTTCTCCTTCTTATCGTTGTCTTTCATTAATCCTTTTACAAATCGTCGAATATAAAGAGATGATAAAAATACCTTATCCCCATTAACGTCTTTCTTCGGCATAGCTTGTCAGCGTAAAATGGCCACTTCAAGCGTCTTGCTGACTAAAAGAGTGGGGAATGGGAGAGACAAAGGCAAGAAGCATTACCATACTTATCTTGTCCGTGGTGGGAGATTCTTCAAAACCCCCGCCATCTTATTGTCCTGCGTGTACAGCCAATAGCCGCCATCTTAGATACACACATTAGAAAGGCAATTAACCGTATGGATTTAGCAAGATGGTCCATTTACAAAAGGGGATATAAGCATTTCTTTCTGAGACACAATTACTTCGTCAAATAAACAACCATTGTCTTTCGGGCTTCAAATTTATGACAAATAAATATAAATTCGAGCTGTCTTTCTTACATTTGATTCACTCACGTTTCAGGTTTTTAATTACAGAAAACGTCTGCTCCACCGGATGCTTTTTGTTGGCCTATGAGTTTAAAAGCTATGAACTATAAGTATATTAAAAACTCTAAATTATAAAGATATAAAAACTGTAAACTATAAAAGTATTAAAAACTATAACCTATAAAGATATTAAAATCTATAAAGATATTAAAAACTATAAACTATAAAAATATTAAAAAAATAAAATATAAAGACATTAAAATCTACAAACTATAAAGATATTAAAAACTATAAACTAAAAAGATATTAAAATACTAAACTATAAAGATATTAAAACACTAAACTATAAAGATATTAAAAACTATAAACTATAAATATATTAAAAACTATAAACAATAAAGATATTAAAACCTATGAGCAATAAAGATATAAAAACTATACGCTATAAAGATATTAAAACTATAAACTATAAAAATATAAAAACACTAAATTATAAAGATATTAAAAACTATAAACTATAAAGATATAAAAACTAGAAACTATAAAAATATTAAAACACTAAACTATAAAAATATTAAGAACTATAAACTATCAAGATATAAAAACTATAAACTATACGGATCACAAAAACTATAAACTATAAAGATATTAAAAACTATACACTATAAAGATATTACAAACTATGAACTATAGAGATAATATATATATAGAGAGAGAGTAAGAGAGAGAGAGAGAGAGAGAGTGTGTGTGTGTGTGTGTGTGTGTGTGTGTGTGTGTGTGTGTGTGTGTGTGTGTGTGTGTGTGTGTGTGGTATAAAAGTCCTCCATATGTATGCATATATATGATGAGCGTGTAGGTCTTAATCTATTATATATATAGACGTTAACCTTAATATCGTTTAAAAAATCAACAACAAACTACATAAACAGATAAACGATAACAACTGAACAGTAAATCTTCTATGGAATCGTAGCGTAATGGGTTAGGTCGCTGGACTGAAATACGTAACTTCCGATGTTCGAATCCCGTCAAGAGTAAGGCTCCGAAACACGCGTATCCATAGATTACTATTTTTAAAAAATAATATATAAATAAAATATAATATATAAATTTAAAAATAATATATAAATATATATATAAAAACTAAAACAAAAACAAAAACTAAAACAAAAACAAAAACAAAAACTAAAACAAAAACAAAAACTAAAACAAAAACTAAAACTAAAACTAAAACAAAAACAAAAACTAAAACAAAAACTAAAACAAAAACAAAAACTAAAACAAAAACAAAAACAAAAACAAAAACAAATTACACGTGTTTGCGCCTGCTGAAAATCATAAATTTCAAAATTATCAAGAATAAATATATTTCTAAGTTGGCAAACATTGTGGGTCAGTCTAACTTGGAATTGAGCACAAGTTTGGCACAAGGCTGGGCTGCTATACATCGTTAATCAACTAATCACAGAATTGCTCCGTATAGCCCCTCCCAATGACTGCAACTAACAGGGCGAATCAGAGGCTAACCAGGGGGATTGTTTCGACGATAGCCATTAGTCGGCAATCGCCATTGGCTGACCAATCAGACACTGATTGTTCAAGGATTTGGGCCAATGAGTAGAGGATACCCAAAGCGAAATATCGAGTTGGTTCGCTTTTTGTCGCCGCTTAAAGAACCAAATCCGTTGCCACTCCGTTCTACATCATTAACGCTGCCTAATTACAGTTAAGACTTTCTAAGAAAACTTTATTCCGCCAGTCAACCACAATCACTCCCATTCCGTGGTGTTTGTTGAAGATTGTGTTAATAGACGTCGTTATTGTTTATAACAAGCGCTTTCCGACATTTTCTTTTGCTTGCTTGGCAACTTTTCTTCCCTCCAGCAACAACTTCAACCTTCGTCGACTAACCGTACTCATCTCTTCTTTCTACGGATATTAAAGCAACGTAGGTGTGGAAGGAAACAGAGAAAGATAAGTCGAAATATGTGGTGATCACAAAACCATCGGCCAACTCTGGTTCGTGAAGATATTAGGCACAATCTCCTGGGTCCATAATATTAGCTAACACGTAGCTGAGATCATCTGCTCGTAAAAATCTTTCATTGTCAACTGCTCGATGTCATTTATTCATTTGCGTCTAGATCTTACCATGTTTACTGAATATATTTACCTTTTGTACTTTGGATCATCCAGCTACACTTTTTATTTGTCTGTTACTCTGCTCATTATATCTATCTTTATTAGGCTACTAGAAACGAACAACTAATTTTCCTGGCGTCATTCCGTCTGTAGAACACAATAGATATCTCCCTCCTATATTTTCTATTTCAAAATTATTGTTAGTTGAGATCTACTTTTACTAACATATTCCGGTGAGGGTAGTTCATAGTATCACACTTGTGGTCCGATAAGTCATGGTGTCTCACAAATGGAACATTAAAAATTACATCCACATTTGTTTATTCGTTTCTTTAATTATATTTTAATTCCGAATACGTTACAATAATTAAATTCAAACGCTTATTTAATTGTCTTTTAGTTTTATGAAGAGAAAGCGTTAAAATGTGACTAAGCCGAACGTAAGACAACATTAAACAAGTCAGAATCTGACAAACGTAAATTCCACTTGTAAAAAAGGAAAGTTTGCAAAATCTTAGATGTAGTATAATCAGTTCTGTTTGTGACGATTTATCTGTTTATCGCTCTTCCGTATATATAATGGTCCTGGATATGACCTTAAACTATATCCAGTGGTGAGGCCCCAGCTTTCCAGCTTTGGGGAGTGTGAAGCCAACCTTTAATTACCATTGCTCCCAGGTCCGCTCTAACCCGGAGTGGTTGTACCTGTTAGGGTCCCAACTATGGGTTAAATAGAACCGACTTGAAAACAACAAATATATTCTATTAAAAAAAATTTCTTCAAAATCTTTGGATTCGGCATTAAATAACCCGAAAAAGGTTGATATGCCGTAAACCCACCAACTAACCAACCATCCGTATATATAATTATGTTTGTTGCACTTCTAATATTAATTTATGATTATCATGATTTATTACAAACCCTAATCTAACCCTAACCCAACGATAAGCCTGAGCAGTACCAGATAGGACTTCCAAGTGCTGTATGTGCTCTCCGCTTATCTCGGCATTGTTTCCAGTCGTCCTGGACTTCTTGCCACTGGACTCAAGCAATGCCGATTCAGGAGAGGTCATTTTGGGGATTGCGCAACTTTTACCACACAGTTACACGCACAGCTGCTCCTACAGCGGGTAGCCTTTGTCTTTGAAGACTGAACAGACGCATGGAATAGTCGGTTCTCTATAACGATTTATTTGTTTATCGCTGTCACGTATATATAATCATGTTTTGTTGAACTTCTACAAAGATGCGTGCTGTTAATAAATATATACACACTGGCTTGTTCCAACCATTTTGACAATCAAAATAAATAAATATATAAATAAATAAATATAAAAATAAATAAATATATAAATAAATAAATAAATATATATAAATAAATGAAAAATGAATAAATGAATATATATATAAATAAATGAGTATATAAATAAATATATAAATGAATATATAAATAAATAAATAAATATAAATAAATTAAAAATAAATAAATTAATATATATATTAACAAATAAATATATAAATATATAAATAAATATATAAATAAATAAATATATAAATAAATATATATAAATAAATATATAAATAAATATATATAAATAAATAAATAAATATATAAATAAATATATATAAATAAATGAAAAAAAAATAAATGAATATATATATATAAACAAAAAAATATATAAATAAATAAATAAATATATAAATAAATATATACATAAATAAATATATATAAATAAATGAAAAAATAAATAAATGAATATATATAAACAAATAAATATATAAATAGATATATAAATAAATAAATATATATAAATAAATGAAAAAATAAATAAATGAATATATAAATAAATAAATAAATGTATAAATACATATATAAAAATGAATATATATAAATAAATTCATAACTGTATTTATTTATTATTGTACATATCAGTGGTCGTCGGACGAGCAAGGGTGACGAAAGGTGGAGATTGAGGTTGACAAACTAACGACATAACGTATCGTGCGTCCCTCTTCATCTCTCACTTTGTGTCTTTGTTCGTTGGGCCTTTTGCTTTTATTGGCAAATTCTTTCTTTGTTCCATCAGAGGTCAACATATGTGTACAAAGTCCGACATGGTATTTTCTTTGTTTCATCAAAGATCAATACGTACGTCAAAGTATTTGCTTTATTCTCTGCTACGCTGGAATTTGTGTGGTCGTGCGCAATCTTCAAGTTTCTTTATTCAATACTATGAGGACGCTATTTCAACTAATTTATGACGAAATTCCAATTGTATGTACAAAAATAAAAAGGGCACCTGCTTTAAGCACGAAATATTTGTGTTCAAAAGTAGGTTGTTAGTATATATGTGAAAAGTTCTCGTTTCTTTTAGAAACGGGTTTCTCTTCGGTTTGCAAACGTGTCAATGAGACGGTGACGATCTGCTTCCGACCGTAATGATTCTGTTGCTTCTTTACGCCTCAGTGCGTTTCATGTCAAACCGATGACCGCTTCTTCCTAGCCAACATTTACGTGGAATTTATTCGCCTAAAACATGTTTCTAGCTACATGATTGACTTGTTTCATTGACTTCTCTCTCTCTCTCTCTCTCTCTCTCTCTCTCTCTCTCTCTCTCTCTCTCTGTCCGCTCTCACTCTCTCTTTCTCACTTTCTCTCTCACTTCATATTGTCCTTTCAATTTTTTCTCTCTGCTACAAAAATGTTACCCCATTTATTTATATTGTAATGTTGTCTCCTTCTCTCTTTATATATATATACAAGATGGTCACCACTTATCAAGGCCCGGAAGCCACTCAGGGATAAGGGTTATTGCATGTACAGTACGTTAGTGTGGAGATTTAATAAAGTGTGTACTTAAGGGGCCGGTTCATCAGGAATTTGTTTACGTTGGACTTGAAGACATCCAGGTTGTAGTCAGGTGGGAAGCAGGTAGACGGAACAGAGTTCCATAGGCGTGCAGTTCTAAGAAAGGAGCTTTGTTTATGGAATCTACGTTTTGATTTAGGCACAGATAAAGAGTGGGGAAAATTTTTGACAGTAGTTTCAGCTAGACGGGTGTTATTCGTAAAAGATTGGCCAGGGGGGACCAGAGATTGGAGCTCAGACGAGCACCTGCCATGGAAATAACGATAAAACAAAGATAGTCTAGCAATGTCTCTTCTGTGGGAGAGAGGTTTCAGGGAAGAGAAAAGGGCATCCTCCACTAAGCCACGAAGTCTATATTGTACTCTGTCAAGACAGGATAGGCTGTTTTTAGCATCTTCTGCCCAGATATGGCAGCAGTACTCCATCCTTGGACGTACTTGGCTTTTATATAGATAGAGAATTGCATCAGTAGTGAGATATCTTCTGGAGCGGTAGAAGGATCCCACCATCTTTCCAGCGACCTTGACAACAGACTTGATGTACATGTTCCATTTCAGATCAGGAGTAAAGGTCAAACCCAGAAGCTTGTCAAAACATGGGGCTTCTCCTAGACGAGAGCCATCCACTTCAATTGATGCCAGATGGGGATTAGAGCGTTGATGATGTAAAGATAGGAGTTTGGTTTTAGATGCATTAAAGGTAACCAGCCACCTCTTCCCCCACTGAACCTCACGCTCGAGATCAGAGGAGAGAGAATCAGAGAGAACTTTGTCATTTACAGCCTTTGATGGTAGTGTCATCAGCATAGATGTCAACGAATGATTTAAGTACGTGTTTAGGGAGATCATTGATGTAGATCAGGAAGAGAGTTGGGTCCAGGATGAACCCCTGAGGGACTCCAGCATTAATACTGCAGCCTCTGATTTTTGTCCATCGACCACTACACTTATGAGCCTATCAGAGAGAAATGATTTAATGATTGAGAAAACATTTCCAGTTATACCGTAGCTGGAAATCTTGTGAAGTAGGCCCTTATGCCACACCTTGTCGAAGGCCTTTGATATGTCAAGAGCGATTGCTCTAGAAAGTCTTTGTCAAGAGATTCGCTAATCCTATGAGATATAATCGTTAGCACGTCTGCGGTAGATCTTGCAGAACAAAAACCATATTGCCTGTCACTAAGAAGGTTATTCCTGCTGAGGTGGTTGACTATTTCTCTATTTAATATGGATTCCAGCAACTTACTCATGACACACAGGAGACTTATTGGTCTGTACTGAGAGGGAGATGACTTATCACCTGAATTCTTAAATACAGGGCATACTGATTAGGTTTTCCAGGGTGTTGGAAAGCATTTCTTCTTAAGGCAACGTTTAAACAGTTTCGTAAGTATGAGAGCAAGTTCTGGTTGAATCTTTTTTAACACTATAATTGGGATGCCGTCAGGGCCAGTTGCTTTACTGGAATCAAGGTTCTTGATTAGCTTGGCGACCTCATGCACAGATATTTGTATGTTACCTAGCGTGTTCTGTGTTATAGGAAAAAATATGGGGAGTCGATGGCCTTCATCGCAGAGGATAGAGTTAGCTGCAAATTTCTTGGCAAATAATTTGGCCTTGTCTGATGCTTACGAGATGACCTCTGGTCCATGGATAATGGTTGGGATAGAACGCACACTTC
>NC_136518.1:86905624-86963124 GCF_053919585.1 Euprymna scolopes
AAAGTATGAACTTTTTTATTATTAAAACTATAAATTGTTAGGTGAAAGTACAGTTTGTTTGTTTTTTTTTCGAAGAAAATTCACGGTACATATGCATTTTGGTAACGTGCTGAAAAATATATTTTTACTTTTTATTTGCTTTTGCAGCCATTCTTACCATGCAGAGGAGAGGGTGTTTTGTAACTATTCTTTGCTAACAACTAACAATTTATTATTACAACTAAAATTTATTATTACAAAAAAACATGAAATTATGAGAAAAAAAAAGATAGTGTGACGGTTGAATTTAACTTGAAAAAAAACCCCAAAAAAAACAACAACGTGATTACGGTCTGATTACGATTACATTCGATTGTTTCGTGTCTGCTTCTTTTTTACTGTACATTTTTAGGTTCAAGTTTTACTTTTTTAACAAAATTAAATATATGAACCTATTTATTATTGAAACTATAGATTGTTAGGTGAGAGTACAGTTTTTTTGGGGGGGGGTTGCGAAGAAACAAAATTGAAAGTACACTTTTTTTCTCCAGAAATTTTTATATGAGGTTATTTTGAAAGCCATTCTTAACATGGGAAGGATGTTTTGTAACTATTCTGTGATTACACCTTATAGTTTAAAAAACAAAAACAAAGATATCTTGAAACTTTAATTATACCTGAAAAAAAAACTATTTAAAAATAGCATTGTCTCAAATTTTGCACCAACCTGTTTTACTTTTACAGTAGATATTGTTGTTGGACGTATACGATGGCAGATGCTACCGTGCTATTTTTATAGTTTTTTCCCCTCCCAGTTTAAATTCAAGTTTCACGATTTTTTTTATTGTACGGTGGAAGCACATAATCCTTGTAAAATTATTATTTCAGCACGGACAACATACATAAGTACCCAAAATTTCAATTATATTGGGAAATGTTTCTAATTTATAATAAAATAAAACATTTAATCCTTTTAAAACTTCATCTTACGTTATATTTTTTAATTTGTTAAACAACATGGTTTATTTAACTTAAATTTTAACCACATGATCACATTTTCAATAATTATGTGCTTATATTTTACCCATTTAAAGTTTGTAAAACATGTAAACAAACTTTTGCTCGATACCGGTGTCGACCTTTAAGAGTCCCTTTTAGTGATTTCCTGGTTCGAGGATATTTGTGCAACTAAATGACAGATCTGCCTTCTGTGCTTTCAACTAACAATTTATTACAAAAACAAAAGGTAAATTTTCACATTAGATCCACCTCCAACATTTTTAACATGGGTGGGTTGGGGGTGTTTATTCCGAAAGCCGTTCTTAACATGGGGAGAATGGTGGTATTTATTCCAAAAGCCATTTTTAACATGGGGAGGTTAGGGGTGTTTATTCATGGCCGCCAGTTAAATTATAGTGCACAGTACAGGTCTTTATATCTCGAAAACTACTTGCCTCTGCAAATTTTAAATGAGATTTTCTTATTCAGCATAGTCGAACATTTCTAAAAGTAGTCATTTTTTTAGAAAATTGTGGAGATGGACCTAATGTAAAAAAAAATACCAAAAAAGAAGAAAAGATATTGTGAAATTTACATTTAACTTCAAAAAAACTATTTTAAAATAGCGCGGTACCAAAAATAAAAATAGACAGAAAAATATTCCCTTCGGATTTGTACTTGAACAAAGATTTGAAAAAAAAATGTCAACAAAAACAAATATAAAACAAGTAAATATTTTCAAAGGCAAGATAAGTTACTTTTCTACCTAACTGAATAATTTTTAGTGTTTTCATTGGGTTTGTATTATTGTACACATAGATTCCAAAAAGTTGTCAAAAAACAAATGTATAACAAATATTATCAAAGGCAGGATACGTTACTTTCCTACAAAACTCGATAATTTTTAAGTGTTTTTATTTAATGTAAAATGTTTATTCGGTTCGAAAAACATAGCATTTATCGTTATATTTGAAAATTACAAATAGCGTCAGACTCTGTGTTAAACACGTTAAGTTTGGGAAAATTAGTTAAAATTTAAAAAAAAAACCTGTACAAATTACTTACTTGGCGGGGGATGTCCTTTTCTCTACCCTGCAACCTCTTTGCCACAGAAGAGACGTAGCGAGCCTATCTTTGTTCTATCGTTATTTCCATGGCAAGTGCTCGTCTGAGCTCCATTCTCTGGTCCCCCCTCGCCAATCTTTTTAACAAAACACCCGACTAGCTGAAACCACCGTCAATAATTTCCCCCACTTCTTATCCGTGCCTAAATCAACATGTAGATTCCATGAACAAAGCTTCTTTCTTAGATCTGCACGCCTGTGGAACTCTCTTCCGCTTGCCTGTTTCCCTCCCGACTTTAACCTGGATGTCTTCAAGTCCAACGCAAACAAATTCCTGATGAATCGCCCCCTAAGTAATGACACCTTATCAATTCTCATATACTATTGCTACACTGTCCCATTGATTACTGTACACACAATAACCCTTATCCCCGAGTGGCCATTGCGCCTTGATAAGTGGTGAACTCCATGTAAAAAAAAACAACAAAAAACTAAGAATATAAGAAACATGCATTTTCTCTTTTTATTAGATTTTTCCATTACACCACATTGAGCCACAGCAACGCGTGGCAGGGTACAGCTAGTATAATAATAACATTTTTCTTGATTTGAAATTTAACCATTTCACGTCATAAATTTTAAACTATTGAATTACTAAAATTTGATTTATTTGCTCTATCTGGTTTATTGAGCAATTTTTATTTAGCTGGGATTGTCTTTATAAAATATTACAACCAATAATATTTTGAAAGACCAAGTATCACTGGGTTTCTACACCAGTAACTTCAGATTTGGATAACTTTATTCTGAAGTATATATATATATATATATATATATACGATCATGGGTGGCCAGCGTTGCCCGGGTGTTTGGAGGTGTGTGTTGAGCAAAAAAAAAAAAATGATAGTAGGAAGGCAGGCTCAAACCCATACCACGAAGGAGGAAAAAAAAAAAACGGGAAAAAAACGTGACATCTTTGTTGTTACTACTACCGCCAAACCGGAAGTAACGTAGGTTTTAATTAAGGCTAGACAATCGAAAAGAGGGGATGGATTTCGAAAATATCGGAGAAAAAGGCGACCCCTCCCTGTAGAAAAGTGCCCAGTTGAGGGTGAAGAAATTAATGTTTTTAGCCAACTTTTCGGTATTTGTCGCCTGAAGGGTTGAGCTTCAAAACGATACTGATCTTTTGGAAATCCGTGACCTCTGTCGAAAGTTTTAGGCCGACATGCAAACATACATAGATACATGTTATGGAGAAGTGTAAGCGAGCTATTGTCCAAGAAAACGAAAATGAAACAATGGAATCCCCGGGAACTGAAGCCATGGCGTCAAATGTTTTATGGGTCAAACCGGGCAAGCGGAATCCCCGGGTTGGTGACGAACTTGGTTACCAGGTCGAAATACTTCAATAAAAGAGAAAGATAAAACAAAGCAGAGGCAGTCAAAGAGACGAACAGCAAAGAGACACGATAGTCATGTTTCGCAACCACTCCTGCCACTAACCCCTGCCACTACTGCTGTCATTGTGTTGAAAAGTGTACATTAAATATTTCGTAAAATAAATTAAGTCTGTTTTTATAAACAAAAGTGTCTCGTATTCATTGATAACTGAATTACCTGTCCATTTAATCGCTAGACGATCACCAAGCAGACATATACGTAACACACACACACACACACACACACACACACACACACACACACACACACACACACACACACACACACATATATATATATATATATATAGATATATATACGCGCAATATATATATATACGCAATATATATATATATATATATATATATATATATATATATATATATACACGCAATATATATATATATATATATATATATATATATATATATATATATATATTGCGAGTATTTAGGCAGCATTTTTACATTACGGTAGACATTGTTAAAAATAACGGGAAGTTTCTGCTTCGTGATACCCTTTTTTATTTTTCGATTTTTCGTATTATCTTTTTTTGGTATATACATCGAATGTATGGATGTAAGGTCCAAGCATTTCCTCGGGAAAGTGTGTTAGCCTCGGTAAGGTATTAGGAATTATGTGAGATTTACTTTAATAGTCGTAAATGTGTGCGTTAGCGAAGGTCATTGAACTGCTGACTCCGGTGAGAGGTGGATGTAGTAGGGAGAAGTGAGGAGAGTCTGCCGTTCTCACTTCTCCATACAACACCAACCCCTCTGCCGGAGTCAGCAGTTCTATGACCCTCTTTTCTTTTCTTTTCCCCTTTCTTTTTTTTATTTTTTCTCTTCTTTTTTTACTTTTTTTTCCTCTTTTTTCTATTCTCCTCCTTTTCTTTCCTGACTATTTTCGTTTCTTCTTTTTTTTCTTCTATTTTTTTATACTTGTAACTTTGTAGGTACGGGCACAAATGGGCGGATAAAAAACAGGGGGATATAGTTTTGAAAGCCGATTTATCATAATTTTTTTGTAGGTTTCTGACTACTTTTTGACTGTATTTGAAAGATTAAAGACTAAAGTTAATTTCCTAAAGAAAAAAATATTTGTACACGGAAAAAAAACGTATGAAAAATGTTTTCACGGCGAGCTCACCAATTCAGCTAAATTTTGAAGTTCAATAAATTCATTGTAAAAATGTTTTAAAAGATAAATATTAGTTTTCTGGGTCTATTTCAAAGATAATTAGTAAAGTAAAGTCCTAATATATTGAATTAAATAAAAAAAAAAACACCTTGTTTGTGCAAAAGTAACTTAATTTAGCCCTCAAAAAGCAAGTAATTTACCGTTCGCCAAAAACGCAACAAATAAAATTTTGTAAAAACGATTATAAGGGGACCCAAAATTTCAGCCAATCGAAACGCTGTTCCAAAATGAAGTCATGATAGTAAAAAGAGGTAGGGGTGTCAGATTTCTTTTTCTTCCGCAGACGTGCATCCATACATTCCTATTCTGAACGTTTGTATCAATTTTTATCATTTTTTTAATTTAATTATTTTTTTATGTTCCTGTTATTAAATTATTTTTTTTAATTATCGTTCGAGATTATAAAAAATTATGTTACGTCGAAAATTTCACATTCTTGCGAGCAAGGAAATTATTAAAATCTTGCATATAAAAATTATGCGAAATCTGTAATTAAAAAAAAATGTTGAAATATTTTTGCTATTATATTTTTTGTGTGAAAATATTAAATAAACAATGCTTAATTTAATGGTAATATCGGTAGTTCGAGAATTTCATTTTTCTTCGAGTTATATCGAATTCATTAATATGGACTTTTGGGCTTTTTTCGTAATGTTCCTGTAAAAATTATTTTATTTTATTTTATATTGTTACAAATTACAATGCTTTATTCATATAAAAAAATAAAAAATAAATTCTTGCGTTTTTTATTTACTACTGAAAACCATAACTTTTTAGTAAAGGTATTTTTTTAAACAAAATAATACATTTCCACTCAGATTTTAATAAAAAATAATTAGTTCATTATATACCGCGATCATTATTTGATAAATACTGAATTTTTTTTTTAAATGTGTTAATTTCATGATTTTTGGTGAATTTTTAAGTAAAGGGAGGGGTCAAAATGTTTATACATTTAGAGCATCGACATTCATTTTGCCCGTACCTTTGTAACTTTGAATAAGTTCAACAAAAATAAACTCATTTATCTATTTGCGAACTGTTATCCTCATTTTCATAGTTGGTGTTTCACGACGTTTCTGACCAACTCTTTACGTGGTTAACCGCGATGGGATACGAATGCTAAGTCTTGTATCCTCAGTAATTACTGCCTTCCATAGTTGGTGTTCTCTCATCACGTTTTGGCCAAAGGATTCTAATAAAAAAATAATATATAATATTATTTTTTACGGTGTTATGGGTGACCTGATAAGAACGAGAACTTGAATTTTTAAGACCGAAAAATCCAATCTTGATTACCCTTCGGGGCCTGTGGCGCAATGGATAGAGGTGTTAACTCTCTATGCTATCAGGTGACCATTGACTGAAAATAACGGTTTCAATCCTACCCAAAGCCAGCCAGAGGATTAGTTGGCGAAAACATGGTGAGACAACAACAATTATGGAAGGCAGTAATCACTAAAGATACAGTTAAGAGACTCAGCATTCCTATCCCATCGCGGTTAATCACCTGAAGAAGGATAGAGGATGCGTTAGCCGAAACGTGTTGAAACAACAACTATAGAGATGAGGATAAAAGTCCGAAAATAAATGAATAAAAATACAAATTATTCGTCTTAAACAAAATATATAAAAATATACTCATATAAAATCACTTGATGCTGGGCAACGCCGGGTAGGCACAGTTGTTTAATATCATTGTTTATGTTTGTGTGCATTCCTCAGTGAATGGCTTTTAAATCAGCAAAAGGAAATTTCTTGCCATTCTTTTCTGTTCTTCTTTTCATGCAGAAACAGGACATTTCCAACCAGAAGTTTCTTTCCCAATTTCCATTTATTCTCTGTAAATCTCCAAGAAAAAAAAAAGATTCTTTACAAAAAAAAAAAAAAAACCCCGACCCACCCCGGCCAACTTCCATCCATCAATTCTTACCATAATTTTTCCAAGCCAAAACATGACAAAATTTTGATTCAAGTATTCTAAAAATAAACATGCTTATTTTTCTTTCATTTTTTATATCTTGGCAGTTCCATTAGCCGGCGTGGTCTTTGGGGATAGCAGAAAAAAGAGAAAAGGGTCGATAGGAACCAATCACTGAGCTTCTTGCTTCAATGAACCAAAAGAAGAAAATGTCTTGAACAAATTCTGGCTTTAATTCTCTCGCCAGATTCAGCCGATATGGTTTTCCTGTATTATTATTATTATTATTATTATTATTATTATTATTATTATTATTATTATTATTATTATTATTATTATTATTATTATTATTATTTAACTCCCAGTATTAAGATACACAATACTGAAACCATAATTATTTCTTGCAAATAGTCAAAAACAAGTCATGCTAAAAAGTAATTATATATATTTATATATATATATATATATATATATATATATATATATATATTAACTTGTGATTCAATGAATTTCAAGTATATATATATATATATATATATATATATATATATATATATATATATATATATATATATATATATATATCAGGTTGACAAAAATGTTCTTGCGGTTTTAGCTTTTCAATTTAGATGAACATATTTCGGTTTAAACAACAAAATTTTATTCGAAATAAACACCTTTAGAATCAACACAGTTTTGCTAATGCAAAGCAAATGTATTTATGCTAGTAACGTCAACATCTTGCGTTCTGGTGGCGATGAAGTCGCTGAAAGCGTTTTTGATATCGCTTAAGTTTTTTAATTATTTCTTTATTTTTTTACGCAGAAAGTTGTTTTAATGCTTGAAAAAGTGGTGGTCGGTAGATGAGAGGTCTGGAGTGTATCGGATGAGGCAATGTTTCGTAGCCCAATTCTTTTAACTTCTGCAGCGTTGGTTAAGTAACGTGCAATCGGGCATTGTCGTGGAAGAGAATTGGGACTTTTTTGTTGACTAATGTTGGGTGTTGTTGTCGAAGTTTCTGGTGCATTTCATTCATTTATTGACAGTACTTCTCCGCCGTAATGGTTTCGTCTGCATTCAACAAACCGTCATGTATTAGACCGGTCGCAGACTACCAAACAGTAAGCATGATCTTCTTTTGGGGCAACTCTGGCTTCGGGAAGTGTTGTGGAGCTTCTTCGGTGTCGCCGGGTGTCAAAAATAACCAACTTTTCATCGCAAGTCACAACCCGACCAAGAAGGGTCATTCTTGTTGCGTAAAAGAAGGAAAGATGGCACTTCATAACGGGTTCTTTTGGTTGTCGTTCAATTCGTGAAACACATTTTTTGTCTTTCGAATCTCTCAAAAGGTTGAAAATCGTCGTATGAGTTACATCGAATTCATAAGTTCTATAACAGTTGTACGTGCATTGGCTTCGACTAAGGTGCTTAATTGATTGGTGTCAACATCCGATAGCTGACTATTACGTTCATCATCTACAAGACTCACGTTGCCGCCACAAAATTTCTTAAAGCACCATTGTGCTGTGTGTCCAGTAGTGATTCCTTGGACCAAACGCTTCGTTGATATCGCGAGTTGTTTAAGGAGTTTTTGGACTAGCTTGAATTGAAATAAGAAAATTGTGTGAATTTGCTTTTTTTTTTTTCATCTTGTATTTAACTCTAAAAAGATGACATAATTGCTTTAAAAGGATTGTAATTTGAATGCTTAAATAGAGCGAAAAACGTTCTTTTTAATGATATATAAAAGAAAAACGCATTATAGCGAAAACTTATTTGCTTATTTGAAAATACATCATTTGAAATTAAAATTAAAAATTCTTATATATATATAAGCGAGATAAGACACAGATTAAAAATCAGGTGAAATATCCTGATAGATATACTTTCAGGGTGATCCTAGCCAAAAAGGAGAAGCTCAATATTTAAGAATAGAGCAGTGGTTAAAGTTAAATTTTGAAAATCAAAAATATAGACACATATATTCGAGTTAAGAATTTATTGTTTGACAAAAGGAATATATAGAAGGGATTATGTTAATTTCCTTTCGACAAGCAATTCTAAATTAAAGATTAGAAATCCTTACTCCGTGGAGTTTCAAAGAATTCCTTCTTCTCATCAGAGGAAAGATAATATCGCAATGATGAAATGATATTGATTGTGATTTTCGGACTGACATCTTGGTTGTTATTGTCACAACGTTTCGGCCGTTTTGCCCTTCGTCAGGTGAACGGTTTGTTAGGAGTCTCGAACCCAACCCTTTATTATTATTACGGGGGTACCGTGTTCGGACTCCAGCTAGGCTTTGGGACACTGTTGCTGATTCTCTGTTTTTCAATGTTACTTTTTCACTGCCTTCGTTCAGGATTGAACTCAGCATCTTTGGGTAACTGTAAACTTTGATGCAACGTCTAGGACCACTCGGCCATATGTCACTAGGACAATTCTTAGTTGGTTTTTGTTAATGTTAAACCTATGTTGTTATTCAAGGTTTTCTCTCTCTATCAGAGGTGTCCAAATTGCATTCAGCTCTATGCTTGGTTTGCTCAGTAGGTTGTTATGTCCGAGCATGTGAGCTGTTTCTTTAAGTTTTCTCACTTTCCAGTGGGTCTCTCTGTTTATTATTTTTACTTCATCCCATAGGGGGCGATGATCCCCCCTCTCCATCCAGACATGGTTGGCTATACCCGATTTTTCCGTCTCCCCTTTAGTTACCGCTTTTCGGTGTTCTTCCACCCTTACTTTAAGGGGGCGGCATGTTTCACCCTTGTAAACCTTTCTGCAACTGCATAGAATGGAGTATATACAGTTTTTCGTCATGTTCTCATCCATGCGGAGCTTCACTCGTACCAGGTGTCGTCTGAGTGTTGACTCGCTTTTGAATATCGTCCTGATGTTGTAGGGGGCACATATTCTCTTAATCTTTTCGGAGATGCCTCGTATGTATGGTAGGCAGACCGTTGGAGGTTTTTGGGTTTCATTCTCCTCTCTTATACTATTAACACGTCTGGTGGATAGTATGCTATCGGGGTAGTTGTTACGACGGAGGGTATTCTTCAACCTGACCATTTCTTGGTGGTATGTAATGGTGTCGCTACTTATTGTCTCTGCTCGATGTTGTAAGCAGCGTGCGATTCCATGTTTGATACTGTATGGGTGATGGGAGTTGAAGTTTAGGTATTGTCCGGTGAAGGTAGGCTTGCGATATACGGATGTCTTAAACCCATGCTCTGTGCGTGATATGAGTATATCAAGGAAGGCCAGTTGGTTATCTTTTTCTTTCTCCATCGTGAACTGTATCGATGGTCTTATTGAGTTCACATGGTCTAGGAGAGCCTGGATGTCTTCCTGATGGGGCCAGAGTATGAAGGTGTCATCAACGTATCTTAGCCACATGGTGGGCTTTAAGGGAGCTGAACCTAAGGCCATGTCTTCGAAGTATTCCATGTATATGTTCGCCATCACTGGTGATAATCGCGAGCCCATAGCTAGCCCCTCCTCTTGTCGATATAGGTCAGTACCCATTCTGAAGTAGGTTGTTTCTATGCAGAATGTCAGCATTTCCATTAAGTTTGCCAATGGTACACATGTGCGCTCTTCTATGGAGAGGTCCACAGCTAGTTTGTCTTGAATTACTGCTAGTGCCTCACTAGTTGGGACTTTAGTGAACAGGCTAACCACATCTAGGCTTACCATTTGGTTTGTACTGATGGGTGCTCCCTTGATCAGTTCCGTGAAGTGGGCAGAATTCTTAACATGTGTTGCTGACTTACCTGCTAATGGGTTTATTATATCCACAAGGTACCTGCTCAGTGGGTGGCATGCTGAGCCCCGGCAGCTCACTATGGGTCTGAGTGGAATACCGTCTTTGTGTATCTTGGGGAGACCGTACATATGTGGTAGCTTACTGTAATGCTGGACCAGCTGTCTATATCTCATCGGAGCGATGTGTTCCTTGTTTTTCGTAAGGATTTGTAACAGCTTTCTTTCGGTTTTCAAAGTTGGGTCCTTCTTTATTTTACCGTAGCTACCATCTGCGATTAGGCCTGCCATTTTTTCAGATTATTCCGACATGTCCATCACCACAGTAGCATTGCCTTTGTCTGCTGGCAGAATTATTATACTGCTGTCACCCTGTAGGTTTCTTATAGCCAGCCTATCTTCCCGAGAGATGTTTGATTTAGGAGGCTTGGCTTTCTCGAGTACTTGTCTCACTTTCCATCTTATTTCATCACCTTGGGTTGATGGGATTCTCAAGGCTATATCTTCCATGTGTGTTATGATATCTAAGAATGGAACGCGTTTGGTTGTTGTTGCGAAGTTGAGACCTTTATTTAGTACTGCTTCCTCTGAGTGACTCAGTTGGCGGCTGCTGAGGTTGATGACCGCTTTCACAGGTGAGCGGTGTTTTGATGTTACATTCTTCTGGTCTTTGAGCTTTGTGAGCTTCTTGATTTGGCGTCCTTTGACCTTCTCATATTCTTGTCTGTACGATTTATCCAGATCTGATTGGATTCTCACCCTGTCTTCCTCTTGGGTCACTTTGATGAAATGATATTTCAAACAAAAAAATGAAATTGAAAAATGAAGACTAACATTTTTGCATAAACGAAAAAGTTTTTAAAATTGCATAACAAATGGGAGTTGCTATAAGAACAAAACGTTCAGAAACATCAAATAGGTAGGGGAAGTCAAAGGAGATCTGTAGGTTTAAATTCATATTTGGTAATATCCAGATGCAAATCTAAGACAGGTAAATCGAATAAGGTAAATTGAAATCCAAGGTAGAGCAGATCCAAAACAAATTTGGAGAACAGTTAATAGACAGAAACGATATATATTCTAATAAAGATATATTCTTTTTAAAATAAATGGTTATTCTGAAATAAGGAAAACAAAAAGCAGAAATCTCAGTTTCAATTTAAAAAAGACATCCTTTTTGTAGGAGGGTTAAAGCCAAAATGAAGAAAAAGAAATGAATTATATTAATTTTCCCGCGTTGAAAACAAAAGAGATTGGGGAAAGACGACTGGAAATCGTACAGGTTACGATGACCTAAACATCAATACAAGCTTTAGACAAAAAAAAAAAGATCAGATATTAAAATCAAGTGAACTTAATCTAAATACAAATATATTATTGATATTTTTCTCTTAGATTGAAATAAAAACAGACTTTTTTTTTAATTAATAAAGTTTATTTAGCGACTAATTTAAGACTAAGGATATTAAATATGCATATTAAATACAATAAAATAAAATTGATAAAATTCAAACACTTTTAAAAAACATATATAAATATTAAAGGCTAAATATTAAAGCCGCGCCTATTGTTGCAAAAGATTTTATAAAAAGGAATTTATTAATTGTAAAATCCATTTGAAAGAAATGTTCAAATATATGTTATTTAAACACACTCCTTTGTAAAAAAAAAGATAGAAATCATAGCATATAAAAAAAAGATAGAAATCATAGCATTAATTTCATTTCCTTATGTATGTGCGTGTACATATGTATGCACGCATGTGAGTATACGTTCTGTGTGTGTATATATATATATATATATATATATATATATATGTATATATATAAGTATATACTGGAGTATGTGTGCATGTGTGTGTACATCTATGTATATATAATTATATATATGTATATATATATATGTGTGTGTGTGTGTATGTGTATGTATATGTGTATATATGAGTATGTATATGAACATGCGTTCTGTGTGTGTATATATATAAGTATATACTGGAGTATGTATGCATGTGTGTGTACATCTATGTATATATATATGTATATATGTGTGTGTGTGTATGTATATGTGTATATATGGGTATGTATATGAACATAGACAATTTACGGAGTTACACACATTTGCCGTAATTTAATGCGCTCCAGCTGTCTGCATCTGTATATGCAGAAAAATGGGGATCACTCTCCCACTCTAGAATAGAATGATTAAACCCGTTCAGTTGCTGATGCATGTATATGTTTAATTGAGGTGCAGGCTCGTTGTAATTGTATATGTATATACATGATATGCGCGCCTTTATCTCCGTATGGGCATATCACTTGTAGGGACATGCTTATTTTTTGTATGTATACGCTGGTATGCATGTGCGAGTGTGGCGTGCATGTATACACATGTTTACGAGGATGTTCGGCCGTATACATGGGCGCAGCTGTACACTTGGGAAAGCGCGCACTTTGGCATGATCGGATGTATTTGTAGTTTCCGATGTATGTGCATTGATTAACATGTGATATGCATATATGTAATTGTGTATACATGTGCAATAGTATATGGATACGTGTGTATATAGGTGTATATGTGTGTATGCATGGTATAGATGGATATATATGTGTACGTGAATGCTACATATATATATATGCATATATATATATATGTATATGCGTGTATGTGTAAGTGTCTATATGCTTGTATCTGCGCTCAGGTGTATGTTTGACAGATAGATATAAAGCTTATTATATAAATAGTTAGATTCAATCAAGTTTGGACAACCTCACACTCATCCCCGCATATGCATCAAGGCCCTCCATTATAAGAATAGCTAATTAACCACAGTATATAAAGCATCCACTCAAACATCGATTCCAACCCCAAAAAACTATTTATCCATAGATCGCTCCAAAACAGAAATATATACGTTTTAAATAAATTTAATTAAACCAGATCACACTACGATAACAAGCGTAATGAACAAAATCTATCTCATAAATTAAGGTACTTTTAAATATACCCCCATAATTAAAAACACCCAATCTTTAACCCACTTAAATAAATAATCCCCCAAGCATTTTAAAATTTTAGACCATGACTCGTCTCCTTTTCCACTTCACCTACTCACCCACCTACACAGCAAAAACAGCACATCCACCCCATCTCATACACACTCCTATCAAAAAATTACAAGAATGTACATTTCCCATTTTAACCTAAAATTAAGAGGTCAACACATTTTACCGAATACTAACATACAATCCCCCCCCCCGAAGAAATTCCATTAAGTACATGCCTGCTAGCCCAAATCAACCATCCCCCTTCTCTGCTTACCCTCTCAACCTCACCCCATCCTCCTCGTTCCTTCATCTATAAGGCTTCCCTCGCCCCTTGTCAACAAGAAAGCTGATCGATAGTTCACCAAGTATCAATCTCATATTAGAAGCTATTCGTCCAACACATCACTTCTAAAAATCATCTGTTGGAATATTTTGCTACTAGACCATTGAATTTCGAGGTCCATTGCACCATAGACATGCATATATAATTTCATTACCCATGGGAATATATGCAATCCATTGGTAAATCCATCCAATATCTGATATACTGTGCCAGCACCAAAAAAGAATCTGGATTAAATATACCAAAACGCATTCAACACACCAACGAATACGGCCGCCCCGTATACCTTTCGGAATATCAATAAGGATCAACCACGCATTTTTGTTATATGGGATTACTGCCTCCTCCCCTGGACCAATATTCTGCCTACTTGGAAATAAAACCCCGGAAGACATTATAATCCTTCCGATAATGGACTGCCAAGGTTGTATGAAATTCCCTTTTCCAATAATTATTTTCATATAACTATTATTCACCACCAAAAAACTATTTTCAATATTTGTGCTGAAAAGCAAAATACGTGCCTTTTCACAGCTGAACATTTTGCTAACCGCATTTCATTTCCTCTGATGATATGAGCCATTATTGAAAATCCATGGATTAAGGAAATTAATATAACCCCTTCTATATATTCCTTTTGTCAAACAATAAATTCTTAATTCGAATATATGCGTCTATATTTTCATTTTCATAATTTAATTTTAACAGCTAAATTTATATATTGCTCTATTCTTAAATATTGAGCTTTTCCTTTTTGGCTAGGATCACCCTGAAATTATTACCTCTAGTAATATCTATCAGGATTTTTTTTATCGAATTTTAATCTGTGTCTTATCTCGCTTATATATATATATATATATATATATATATATATATATATGTGTGTGTGTGTGTGTGTATATATATATATATATATATATATATATATATATATATATATATTTTGCAATCAAAATTTATTATTCGACTGAATACTCCAAAAAAATAAATTGTTTTTTTGAGTATTCAGTCGAACAATAAATTTGCATTGTAAAGTTCAACTTATAGTTTTACTTTTCTTATATATATATATATATATATATATATATATATATATATATATATATATATATTTATATAGTAAATTATAAAATATATATGGCGATTCAGCTACACTGAATATTCCGCGTTTCATCCACTCTGTTAATTTTATGTGAGTAAATTAAGTAGTTATATATATATATGTATATGTATATATATATATATACAGACATGACAAAAAATATATATACAGACATGACTATATATATATATATATATATATATATATATATATATATATATATATATACAGATATGACAAAAAAATAGACACTCAGATAAATATTTTCCTAAGATTAATAAATGCTAATTCATATTTACAGATAAGAGTGCTGAAATAACTTATAGTATCTCATTAAAATTGCGCCTTACAACATTGAAACATGCCACGAACCAAAATTTCTGCGAGGACGAATCGAGGGTCAACATAAAGGGGGTCTTAGTCACCACAAAATTGCAGGAAATCTTTCAACGCTCTTTTCTATTGTTAACAGAGTGATCGTACAATTCACAAGAGAGTACAAAAAGTACACAAACATAATCCAGATCGCATCGAACCCTCTGAAATTCTTGCGTCTTATGAAAAGAAATGTCGAAGAGCATCCTCAGTGCAAAGCTTCTGAGATTGCGAGAAAAGCTGATGTCAGTTCCAGAACAGCTGGACTGCTGTGGTGGAGTTGCGAAAATGAAACCTCTTCTTCGTCCTGCCAATATCAAGTGCAGAAAATATTAGGCTCTTGGGATGACCTTTAGGGCCAACGTCATTTTCTATGATGAGTCACGATTTCCATTATTCCACAAGAGTAGAAGTGTATGGTGGCTCCCTCAGCAAGAGTTTCATTTAAATAGACTAAAGCCAACGCTAGAACATAGGGGTTTCTTGGTGAAGGTATAGGGCGTAATTTAGAATGATGGTCGCTCAGACCTGGTTGAGAGTGAAGGAAACATGAGTTCTGCTAAATATGTTTCAAAAGCAAACATGTTTTAAAGGACTCTTACCAATATTCTTAAGTGGTGAAATGAACCAAATTAACTCCCTATTTATGGAAGATGGGGCTCCTTGTCATGCTGCTACGGCGACACAATATTGGTTGAGCCAAAATGGGATGAATTAACTTTAATGGCCAAGTAAGTCGCCGGATATGAACCCACTTGAAAATTTTTTAGGTATATTAGACTGGAACCTTCGCAAAAAAAGAAAGGAAGCCATCTTCTGAGCCTGAACTTTCAACATCATTGCGTCCGACATGGTAAGAAATTCCTCAAGATGATATTCGTCAACTGATTAATGCTCTGCTTAGAAGAGTCCTAGCATTAAAAATAGTAAAGGGAATGTCAACCAAGTATTAAATTTGTGATCATTTACTTTTGATTTTGTTCTATAAATTATGTTTATTGAAATAAACTGTTTCTATGGTTGCCTATTCTTTTCTGTCGCCGGGTCTCGCCACATAACCAAAGTTAAGCAACAATGAGCCGGTCCAGTACCAGATGGGCGACCATTTGGGAAGGATGTATGCACCGCATAGAAATTTCCAGGTTGATATCTGTGATGGCTTTTAACTCATTGGCGGAGATGTACCTCTGAATCAAAACAGAAAGCAACGAGAAACTACCGTCTTTGCTTGTCTTCCCGAGATTTCCACGGCTCAACGGATCGACAATTTAGAGAGCCGTGGTTACCGATGCTGATAAAACAACAAGATCGCCGATGATGCTGGTGATTAGGTCTAGTGAGGAGGCCATTGTCGGACAGTATATGTGCTGCATCTTTGAGGTACCTGATCTACACGATTCTTTCGTGTCTATAATTTTCAGTTCGCCCATACTCGACTTTTCAACGTATTGTGTTTCCGATGCTCATTTAATGGTCAGTGATCTCATCTTTGCATATTTTGATTCTACCAATACTGCACTCTTTCTTCCTTTACAAAATCAATTCAAAATCTAGGGGAGGCGATCTATTCTCCTCCCATGCAGATCATTTCTAGTTGCTAATCTTTCTATCCTCTCTCGTTATTTCCATAGAGGGTGATCGATTAAGATTAATATTCGGTTTCTCCTTCTAAGACATTTACAGCAAGAACTATTTTCCCTCTATTTTCCCACTTTCAGGTGAAATTGCCATTACAACTTCGTCATATATTATTTTATTTTTATTTTTTGGAATCATAACTTGTGTATTCATTTCTTTTTTTTTTTTTTATTGCAGACTGTTATCCCTTCAGGGCCCGTGGCGCAGTGGATAGAGGCGTTGCGTTACAGGTGAGCATTGTCTGAAATAGTGCTTTCAATCCTACCTAAAGCAGGCCAAAGGATTAGTTGGCCAAAAATGTGGTGAGGTAACAACAACTATGGAAGGCAGTAGTTACCGTGGATACAGTTACAAGACTCAGCATTCCTATCACATCGAAGTTTTATACTTGAAGAAGGCCAGAGGATGAATCGGCCAAAAACGTTGTGAAACAACAACTATGAAATTAGGATGACAGTCCGCAAAAAAATGAATACCAAATTTTGTCGTTTTTTAAAATGAATATAAATCAATTTTTGTCATAACCTTTCAATAAGTAACCGAACGCATTTCATATCAATTAATGTTATTACTCAACTTTTGGTTGCCAATAATTTCTATCTCATTTATCCTTATCCTCGAGTGGCTCTTGACCTTTATAAATGGTGACGCCAATAGTGAAAAAATGGCAACATGTATTATGATTTGGTTTCAATATTAAAAGTGCGATCGTCTGTTGGACTAATTCGTAAATGATCATTCTTCTGTGTTATCTGTACTCAGCTAGTCGAGTGTACGCTTTTAGCAACTGATAGTCTGAGTTATCTGCCCTTTCATTTTTCACGGATTGTGCACGCATTACCTAACACGTTCTTTATCATCTTTTAAATATCCATTGTGCTTCGCTCTTCGCATCTTCCAGTTCGTCTTATTCCATTCTGCTTGATTGTCTAACTAATTTTATGGTTGGATGCTCGGCTAACTCTAGTGTTTTATTAATAACATTCAATTTAGAACATTCGGCGCCGGATATATACTAGCAAATATATGCGCCATCCGGATGAAACTATTTAACATTATTACAAAAGTTCTAATATATTTACAGCTTCAGATAAAATCCTTTACTTATGTAAAAGCCAGATACGTCTATTACAAATTAGGGGCCCTAGGTCAATATCGATTAAGTTCGCTAGTGTGAATTTTGGTATCGCCTCAAATGGACAAACAAATAACGGAAATAAATAAATACGACTCGATTTTTCTTTCTTTTTATCTCAAGTCGTTTATTACCGTTTTTTTTTGTTTTTTTTTTTTTTTTCACCGTCTCAACACAAGCTTAAGTCTCTTGCTTCTGTTCCACTTCGCGCCGACTGTGGATAGCCGTATCTTATACTTATACGTCCATCTTTTTCGACCGCACTCTTTCTTCCGACTGCACGCTGGCCACAGCCATCCCATTCTCGTCTTCACTTTACACGTCCATCTTTTTCGCCATCGACTTTGTTTCTCCTTGACCACATAGTGTCCTTTTTTTCATTTTTTTTTCAGACGTAACCTTTTTTCCAGATGATACTAATTTGCATATGTGTTCAAATGCTGCTCCTGTTGCTAATACAATCGCTTGCCGTCCATCCTTCGACTGCTGATGATATTTTCATACGTGCTCTGTTACAGTTTGACAAGGGTCGCACTGAGTGCATGATAATTACTAAAACCTGCAAAAGAGAATCATTTCCCCAGGGTTGAATCAAAGATGGCAGACATGTAAAGTCAAAACACGAACGATGAGTCGATATGACGAATGACGTCACGTTTTTAAGAACTGAAACTGTAATGTTGTGGGAGTCGGTATAAAATGGAGGGGGTGTTAATCGTGCATATATTTATGAGTTTTTATTATCGTCTAATGTTCTGTTTGTATGCGAGTATATATATGTGTATATACATGTACCTATAGCCGTCTAGCTAAAGTTCCTTAGTTAATGGTGAAGGCTTATGTAGAACCATCCACACTTTTTGAAACAACTGCTAACCTCAGTCGGTCCAATTGAGAGCTGACTTTAGGCCTCAGGTTTAATATCATATTATTGCCCTTCTTCTAGATGCGTGTCTTAAAGATTGAGGGTGCATCACTCCCAGTGTTCCTTTTTCTTAACGCACACCAAATACAAACCTGAAAATTTCTATGTCCTGGTGGCACAGTAAATACATCACCTGCATTCCCAAATGGTCACCCATCTGGTACTGGGAATGCTTATCGTTGCTATATATATATATATATATATATATATATATATATATATATATATATATATATATATATATATATATATATATATATTGATATATATATATTGATATATATATATATTGATATATATATATATTGATATATATATATATATATATTGATATATATATATATATATATTGATATATATATATATATATATATATATTGATATATATATATATATTGATATATATATATATATATATATATATATATATATATATAAGTGAACGAGTCTGTGTGTCTGTCTGGGTAAATTTCCCTATGAAATAATTCTGTGAATTTTTAGTCTACAGACTCGAAATTTGATATACAGGGTACTGAGATTTGGGAAAATCGATGTGATCGGTTTTCGGCCAGAAATTTGTCTGTTAAGGGGGTCAAAGTCGATTTGACCTTTGAGAACTCCACCAAACTCCTCCGACAATTTTCGGTCTAAACACTTGAAATTTTAGATATAGGTTCTTTGGATATGGCTCTAACTTAATAACTTGATTTGAGCCAAAAAAAATAAATGTTAAGGGGTCATAATAGGGGTCAAAGTTTAAAAAATTGATCGTTTTGGGGGTTTTTTTTTTTTTTTTTGCTCAGCATACACCTCCAAACACTCGGGAGGCAACGCCGAGCACCCATGCTAGTATATATATATATATATATATATATATATATATATGAACCGACCTATTCAGCACAATGGTTACAGTTCTTGCTAATAGACTCGCGGCATAACAAGGACTAAAAATGATGTTTTATGTTTTCTTCCTAAAAGCTCAGCCTTATAAGATGACAGTCAATGGTGAGTAGAGTAATCATCGAAAAGGAGTTGCATCTTCCCCTACATCATGGTGTAGTATTCAATGAAAAGGTAATCTTCAGATCGATTTCAATACCTCTTTTTTTCAATTAGAAGATGGAATTTTTTGTTTTTGAATTTTTGAGATGAGGATTGAGATTATGTTGGTGCAAAAGTAATGACGCGTTTTTTGACGTTCAATTTCAAAAAACGACATTATTTTTGCACCAAACTAAATGTCAAAGTTTTTTGCAAGACATAAAGACATTTGTCAGAATTTGTCTTTGGACATTTATTCATACTAAGCACCTATTTACTTGCTCCTAACGAGTTATCCGCAAGATTGGTTTTTAATGCGAGAGAAAATCCAACTCTCCCAAACAATGCAATCAGGATTGGGACCAAAAGTTTAAATCGACCCAGTCTAGAATAATATTTGAGTATTCCCTGCAGGCTACCACATGGTCGTCTTAAAATCCATTTTCAACAAATATTTGTCATAAACCATCCTCAAGAATAATTAAATTTTGTTCCTTGTTCATCATTTCAATCTTACTGTAATATGCTAAAAGCCGTCCAACACATGCCAGTATGTAAAACGGACGATGATGATGATGATGATGATGATGATGATGATGATGATGATGATGATGATGATCTATTCATCTCATTATTCCTCATCCTTATATTGATTTTTCTAATATTCTGTGTATTTTATTCTTTGGGGGGGGGGATTGTGAGCCATTTTTTGATGCTTCGAAGACAACATGATTTTGTCGGCCATCTTTGTTGCATGTTTACCACAGCAGCTCACAACTAGTCCAGATTTAAGATGAAAGACGTTATATCCACTCCGTTGCTAAAAGGTTGCTGGAAAATGGTTGGATCATTCTATCGCTCCAGAAAGAACCTGTATCACAATGCAATCCTTTACCTATATAAGAATCACTGACTGAGGACAGAAAAGATAAAGTGTAGTATCAGAACAGATACTACACTTTCTTCATATTAAGCATGTGTTTACTGATATCATGTTAGCAATCTAGAAACAAAGTTATGCCCATTTTTGTCCCCTTTCCTTATTTGCTTTTTTGCTAAGTTTATATTTTAAACAAGAATCCTCAAAATTCTTCCATTTTCCTGCAATAATTCCACTTTTTTAAAATTACACCACTTTTTATTGTACAAAAAATCATGTGTACGTCTATCACTGATGCCAAAAGCCATGCCTATACATTACGAAGGGCGTGCAATAAGTAATGCCCCTGACCCACTTCCAGTTGTCTGATCTAGCTGAAATTTTGTATGTGCAATGATTTATATCTCTACGGGTTATGTGGCAAATTACAGCTCTGAACTAATTGTGGTTTCTGTTTTACAGGTATTTGAATTGAGTCAGGTGTGAAATGGAGCCTGTTGAATGTCGAGCAGTGATCCAGTTTTTGTAGTTGAAATGACGCACACCACAGGAGACTTTTGATGAAATGAAAGAAACTTATGGTGATAATGCCCCATCATATGACCTTGTAAAACGCTGGCATTGAATTTAAACATGGCTGGAAGTCTGTAGAAACAACTCCCAGACCTGGTCGCCCCCCCCCCTTCTGCCATTGATGAGGCATCTGTCCGTCAAGTTGAGGCTGCCATTTTGGAAGTTCGGCGCATAACTATTCGCCAAATAGCCCAAGATGTCAAGATTAGTACAGGGTCTGTGGAAACTATCATTCATAACCATTTGCATAGCATAAGGTGTCTGCCAGATGGATTCCCAGGTTGCTTACACGATTCCAGAAGCGAGAACGCCTCGAGTGCTCGAGGATGAATTTGGAGATATGTTAAGAAGATGAATCAAAGTTTTTCAAAAGACTGATTACACAGGATGAAACCTGGGTCCATCACTATGATCCAGAGACCAAAGCCCAGTCAATGCAGTGGAAGCACTTGGACTCACCACCTCCAAATAAGGCAAGGGTGCATGCTCACAGTCTTCTGGGACCAGGACGGAGTAGTGATGACAGATTTCCTGGCAAAGGGTACCACAATTACAAGAGCCTATCATGCTTCACTTTTGAGGAAATTAAGGGAAGCTATCAAAAGCAAGAGGCGGGGCAAGATCAGCAAATGTACCCTCATCCTGCAGGACAACGTTCCGGTCCACAACTCGCATGTCGCCAGATGAAATCCTCACCCATCCTCCCTACTCTCCTGACCTTGCACCCTCTGACTTTCACTTCTTCCCAACCATGAAGTTGTTTTTGAAAGGAAAGCGTATCCCAGATCATGCAGCCTTGATTTCAGAAGTGATATCGTTGTTGGAGGACCAACCTGGGGTGTTCTACAAAAACGGTCTCCAGAGCTGCATCAAACGATGGGAGAAATGCATATCTCTGGGTGGTTCCTATGTAGAGAAAGACTAATAACTGTGCCAAGTTTCGTTGCTCTACTGCTATGGGAAGTGGATCAGGGGCATTACTTATTGCACACCCCTCGTATATACGTTACACACGTTTACACATGCAGACCCAACACGTTGTAGCAGAATACATCGCAAGCAACACAGGACAAATAATAACTGAACTCCTTTTTTTTAACAAAGACATTTATTTCCGAGAACTTAGCCAAATAAACTGTGATCGTGCTCTTCCTATCTGACCATTGTCCTCTCGAAAGTCGTTTCAACATGCTCTTGAACGTGCTCTTGAACATGCTCTTTAACGTGCTCTTGGACATGCTGAACCTCATCATCAGTCTGTGCACACATATTTTTTTAGTTTTTGTTTTGCACATGGCTCAACATTTGCATATGCACATCCACGCTCTGTTACTATAGTACTCTGATGGTGATTTAGTACCTGTCTGCCAGAAGCTATACTATTTTACTCTGCCAAGGTAGGAAATAATGCTCAGCATGACGGCTCCCCAGATGTGGCAGCAGTATTCCATCTTTCGATGTATCTAGCTCTTATAGGAGTAGAGGATTGCATTGGGAGCCAGGTACTTTCTGGAGTGATAGAATGATCCAACTATTTCCAGCAATCATAGCAACACACTGGATATAATGTCTTTCATTTTTATTCTGGATTAATGATGCACCAATTACCAAGGCTGAAACTTATTTGAGGATAAGGTTTAATGAGATGAATACATTGTTAGATGAATCATCATCATCATCATCATCATCATCATTATCATCATCATCATCATCATCAACAACAACAACAACAGCAACAACAACGGCCGTTTAGCATATGCTGGACGGCTTTCAGAATATTACAGTTAAGTTAAAATGATGATTAGGATGAAAATAATTGATTACTCTTGAGGATGGTTTATGACAAATATTTGTTGAAATTGGATTTTAAGACGACCATGTTGTAGCCTGCAGGGAATATTCAAATATTATTTTCTGCTTCTGTATTCTGAATTGGTGACGAATTCGATGCAGGCAAGAAACAACCAGATTCTCTTAAGCTGTTCCACCGATCTCGGATTATTCCCTCTGCATCTTCTTCTGTTTTGTCTTTCTTTTGTTTCATTCATGCGATGAAATAGATTTCTATTGTTTCATTTCTTTCCATACAAATGATTTGTGACCATGATATCCAGATTTAATCGAGCTGAAGATGGCATTGTTAGCGATTTGGCGCCATTTTCATGTCACTTCATAAAAAGTATATATATATATATATATATATATATATATATATATATATATATATATATATATATCCGGAAAGTGGATGCTGGATTTAATTTGGACAGCCTCATAACTTTTACTTCCTTTATTTAATTCTTTAGTCTTCACATTCCATATGATCGATGTTTCTGATAAAGAATTGCGATTTTCTGGGTCAGAATTTATCCATATAACTCTTATCATTGGTTAGTTTTGGAACTAGAAGTGTTACTTTTTAGTCCCTTACATTCAATGGCTTCATTCCTTGTCTGGAGCGATTTACATCATATATATATATATATATATATATATATATATATATATATATATATATATATATATATATATATATATATATATATCGCAGCCCACAAGAGCCATGACAGTCAAAGAACCGGAAGTCCAAGACTCGAGTTTCGCCCTATTTAGGCTATCAGTTATATATATATATATATATATATATATATATATATATATATATATATATATATATATATATATATATATATATATATATATATATATATTTGAGAGAATTACACCTGGAATCTAAAGAGCAGAGTTTATTTTAATGTATTAGTAAATGTATTAATACAATTAAAAAAAGAAAACAGTGCTCGTTGTAATGTAGATATATAATAAGCTCGATAGGCATATATTAATTATTTTAATTTTGAGTAAAACGATTCATAATTTTGAATTAAAATTGAGTTTCAAAAGGAAAACAAACAAAATCGTACTGTTAGCAACATGCCAAGGAATAGAAGGACCAGCTTTAAAAGCGAGCGGAAAAAAAAAAAACGAATATCTGCCTTACTACAAAAAATGCTAGTTTTATTTTGGTGTCTTTAACCCCCCCCCCATTTTTGCTGATAAGGAGACTTTGTTTAAATAAAATCTTTTATCAAATTATTGTTCAAGACATGTTGTCTATTTCAATATGAACATCGTTTCCGAAACGATCGTACAATCGATTGATTTTGTTTGTTTTTCTTTTGAAGTTGATCTTTAATTCAAAATTATGAACCGTTTTACCCCCCCTCTCTCTCTCTCTTTCTCTCTCTCTCTCTCTCTCTCTCTCTCTATATATATATATATATATATGATGTTCATATATAGTACTTTATTATTGAATTTCAATGATTTAAAAACATTATTACAATGATCTAAACATAATTTTCAATGAAAAACCAAGACACGGAATAATAAAATAATGTAAAAAATACACATTTCTGGTGACCACCCCCTTATTTAAATATACATCTTTCTCTCGTTGGAATTTCCTAACCCATTTTATATAAATAAATAAATACATACATACATATATATATATATATATATATATATATATATATATATATATATATATATATATATATATATATATAGCACCTTAAGGAAAATTTGACGTAAGCGGGAGCAACGCGGGTGTTTATGCATGCAGGCGCACATATGTGCATATATTTGCACGCCAGGGCGGGGATGTATGTGTACATGTGAGCGTTTCTTTAAGTATAGATGTGTGTACGTGCGCATGTGTGTGCTCGCGCCCGCGACCGCTAGCCAACCCTCTCCAAACAATTAACAACAAAATAAAAACTAAATAAATAAACCGAATCATCGCCCCCCCCACCTCTAAACGTAAGGAACACCCAACAGGTCAAGACATACTTACCAAGAAATCATCTCACCAACGAGACGCCAAAAACTTTAACATTAAGACTCGAATTTTAAAGTAACCCCCTCCTCCTACCCCCACATATTCCCCTTCCCCCATGTTTCCCTATGCCCTCAGCCACACCAGAACTAAACTTCCCAGACCCTCCCCCACAAATTCCTTAAACCCCAAAACTAAAACATTACCGACATACCAAGCGCCCCCTCCCACCCTCCTCCTTGTTCCCGTCCTCTCTTTCTTCCCGCCCTCCTCGCATCCCCCCAGACCTCATTCACTCTTTCACTCTTTCATCCCATAATAACGAACATTTCTGTAAAATCTGAGGAAGCTATAGACGGCCAAAAAAACGGCCGGGTAGCTGAAACAATAATGTAACTTAACAGAAAGATACGGTAATAAAAAATAAAACGTATATATATATATATATATATATATATATATATATATATATATATATATATATATATATAGAGAGAGAGAGAGAGAGCAATTAAGCTACACAGAATATTCCACGTTTCATTCTCGAGAGAAATTGTCAGGCTTATGCAAGAGGTCTCCCTGCTAGTGTATATATATATATATATATATATATATATATATATATATATATATATATATATATATATATATATATATATATATATATATATATATATTAAGTAATGGGATTTATAATTTAAAAATTAAAAAAAAAATTTTTTAATTTAAAAATCAAATTTTAATTAAATTAAAAATTAGTTTCATAAGAAGGAACAACAAACGATCGTACAGATAATTGACTTTGTTGTTGTTCCTTTTTATGAAACTGATTTTTAATTTAATTAAAATTTGATTTTTAAATTTTAAACAAATTTTTTTAATTTTTAAATTATAAATCACATTACTTAATATTGAATTAGCTCTAGGACATTTAACTATCGAGCTTATTATATATCTAAATTACAACGAGCATTTCCTGTATTTTAATTAAACTAGTAATTTCACTATTACATTAAAATACACTTAGCTCTTTAGACTATTATTCTAATCTCCTTTAAATTATATATATATATACATATATATATACATATATATATATATATATATATATATATATATATATATATATATATATAAAGGAGATTAGAACAATAGTCTAAAGAGCAGAGTGTATTTTAATGTAATAGTAAAATTACTAGTTTTGTTAAAATACAGGGAAAGAAAAAGTGCTCGTTGTAATTTAGATATATAATAAGCTCGATAGGTAGATATCCTAGAGCTAATTCAATATTAAGTAATGTGATTTATAATTTAAAATTTGAACAATTAAATTTCAACCAAATTAAAAATCCGTTTAATAAGAAGGAACAACAACAAATCAATTATCTGTACGATCGTTTCGGAAAACAATGCTTTTTATTGTGGTAAACATCCAGTTACGAACAATAATTACATATAGTTTTTTAATTTGTAATTTAGATATATAATAACCTCGTTATAATAATCACATTACTATATATATATATATATATATATATATATATATATATATATATATATATATACTAGCCGGGAGACCCGATGTTGCCAGGAATCGAATTAGGATTAACGTTCCACACTTTCAATACTTTTATTGTCCTGGAAACTGATGAAATCTCATTTTTTAATCAAAGCCATTAATTGCCTTCTTTAGTCAGGGACCCACCTTAGTGCACCGGGAGAAAGGTACAGATGCCTCTCTGCAGTGACTTAGTCCACTCTACATTGTAGTTTACATTGCACTGTATAGAACGTACTGTTGATTTTATGGTGTTTTATACAATGGCTTGAATTTAAGTTTAAAATGCAAAAGTCAAGTATTTAGGTTCAATTGTGTTTTAAACAGAAACATTCAGTTCGAACTCGCCTCTGTCAAAATATCAAAGAACCTACTGTTGATTTCATACCTCGGACCTTTCTGCTTGTCACAAAGTTTTAAATTATGATAACGTGGAAAGTTTTATCTGGTGATAATGCTTCTCAGATGCACTTGCGATGTTAGGATGTATAAGGATGCTAACTTTGGTCAAAATCAGATTATTTCTTCTTAAATCGGATTTTTTTTATTACGGATTTTCAATAAATATCAGAGGCATTCTTATACAAAACCTATCTAAGAACACTGACAGAGACATAAAGTACATTTGTGTGAAATTCAAGAATATCGGTGCAGCCGTTTCAGAGTCTATAGAGAACTCTGTGTCTCTCTGTCTTTCTCTCTCTCTGTCTTTCTCTCTCTCTCTCTCTCTCTCTCTCTCTCTCTCTCTCTCTCTCTCACACACACACACATACACTGAAGCAAAATGCAAATATTTAATCATAGATTATAATTTTTTCAATTTGATATTTTAATATCATTTCACGTTCAGTAAATGCTGCTTGACATATATGCATTTTGTATATGTATATATCTATACTATTATATAAAATAAACATTGTGTGTGTGTGTGTGTGTGTGTGTGTGTGTGTGTGTGTGTGTGTGTGTGTGTGTGTGTGATAGTTCGTTCCTTATGAATTCTGAAACGGCTTGAAATTTTTCACAAATGTACTTTATGTCTCAGGCAGTGATAGATAGGTTTAGATAGGTTTTATATCAGAATATTTTTAATAAATATCAATAATCAGAAGCCGATGAAAGAAGAAACAAAGTGAAATGCTCGACGTATAAAATTGTTGGATCTTTGATGGGAGTGCTTAACCCGTTTTAAATGAATGTTTCTTTCTAAAGTATAATTAAAATATGATACTTGAGTTTTGCATTTTAAACTTTAAGCGAAACCATTATTTACAAATAAACTTAAAGCAAGTATTACTTTATTTACTTTAAGCTATTATATATAAGAATAATTTTATAAAATCAGCAGTAGGTTCTCTACAGTGCAATGTAGACTACAATGTATTGTGGACTAAGTCACTGCAGAGAGGCATGTGAAGCTTCCTCCCGGTACATCGTGATTGGTCTAAACTAGAGTAGGCAATCTATAGATTTGGTTGAAAAATAGGCGATGTCTCTGATTTTGAAATCAATAAAATATGGGTGAGTGAAACATTCATTCAGTCCCAGGCAATCTCGAGTTTTCCTGCTAGTATAGGTATATTTTGGATTCTTGACTATATATATTCGTGTTTTTAATATACATTATTTTTCATATTATATATACATATATATATATATATATGTATATATATATATATGTATATATATATATATATATATATATATATACATACTAGCTGTACCCTATATATATATATATACTAACTGTACCCTGCCACGCGTTGCTGTGGCTCAATGTGGTGTAATGGAAAAATCTAATAAAAAGAGAAAATGCATGTTTCTTATATTCTTAGAACAGCAATCCACTCCAAAAAGTGAAAAAGAAAAGCCAAAATGTAAAAAAATGGTACTCTTGCAGAATTGGATCCAGATCCTCGGGAGCTTCCGTCAATCATGGCTTGGACTCGTGCTGAAATAATAACGTTATTTTGAAAACCATTCTTAATGAGGAGCTGAGGGTGGTTTCACAAGGATTATGTGCTTCCACCGTACAATAAAAAAATCGTGAAACTTGAATTTACACTGGGAGGAAAAAAAAACTATAAAAATAGCACGGTAGCATCTGCCATCGTATACGTCCGACAACAATATCTACTGTAAAAGTAAACCAGGTTGGTGCAAAATTTGAGACAACGTTATTTTTAAATAGTTTTTTTCAGGTGTAATTAAAGTTTCAAGATATCTTTGTTTTTTTTTGTTGTTTTTTTTGTTTTTTTGAAACTATAAGGTGTAATCACAGAATAGTTACAAAACATCCTCCCCATGTTAAGAGTGGCTTTCAAAATAACCTCATATAAAAATTTCTGGAGAAAAAAAAGTGTACTTTCAATTTTGTTTCTTCGCAAAAAACCCAAAAAACTGTACTCTCACCTAACAATCTATAGTTTACATAATAAAAAAAGTTCATATATTTTTGTTAAAAAGTAAAACTTTAATCTAAAAATTTACAGTAAAAAAGAAGCAGACACGAAACAATCGAATGTAATTGTAATCGGACCGTAATCACGTTGTTTTTTTTTCTTTTTCAAGTTAAATTCAACCGTACATAAATCGTACATAATAAATTGTTCATTTTTAATAATAAATTGTTAGTTGTTAGCAAAGAATACAAAACACCTTCCCCCCCATGCATGGTAAAAGCAAATAAAAAGTAAAAATATATTTTTTCCGCATGTTACCAAAATGCATATGTACCGTGAATTTTCTTCGAAAAAAAACCCTACTGTACTTTCACCTAACAATTTATAGTTTTAATAATAAAAAAGCTCATACTTTCTTATATAGAAACAACTAAAAAAACAATTGCTGCCAATTATGTTTTGACGATGAAGATGGTTTTGTTGATGTCCGTGGACTATTATGTCTCAGCCCAGAACACATTTTCTGGCGAGCAATTTGTTTTAAAATAAAAAAGTGGGAAATGAATTTAAATTTTACAAAATAGGTATTTTTTTTTTCACTTATCGATTAGAGTCGTCAGGTCGTGGTATATGGGCTGAAAAAGCTACCGGAAATAAAAACCGAATAGTCACGCAGAATATTGCCCGGTTGTTTTGAGGTGTATGTATAAAGGGGGGAGGTAAAGTAAAGAATAAGAGAAATGTGTAAATATAAAAATAAAACAATGTTAAATTTCAAGAAATCAGCAAAACCAAAAAAAAACAAAAACAGCGAACAAACGTAAAAACTGCTTTTAAAAAAAGGTGTGTGTGTGTAAGGGGGGGTAAAGTAAAGAATAAGGGATATAATCGGCTCGGCTAAAATCGGAAAGTATTCTCGACGAATAAAAGTTTATTTTTTAATATGTTAATATTTTTACTGTTTAATATTTAAAAACACAGTTAGATGATAAACAGTCACTCTTATAAAATTTCACGGAAAACAGGCGTGTAAATTTCTAGTTTATCGACTTTGAACAAACCAGACGTTTGATTTGTATATATATATATATATATATATATATATCGGGTTTTCTTTGTGGTGCCAAGAGGTTCCAGGTCGCCTGAGGAAGTCTCATTGACTGACACAGATGGTTATTTGTAACGACCATATGTAACTGTTTACCCGCAAATAATATATATATATTTATATATATATTTATATATATATATATATATATATATATATATATATATATATATATATATATATATATATATATATATATATATATAAAAATTTTCGCAAAATCCCGGATCTGTATTACTTATTTGGATAATTCATTCGGCGCCTTTTCAAGTTCAGTACGGACATTGAAAACTTTCCTCTACACTATTCTGCATGTGAGTTTACTGGATATTAACTTCTGTTTCCTTTAATCATGGAGTGTATTTCTTTGTTCTGTTTTATTTATATTTTATAAGTTAATCTTTTCTAAGAACTTTCTTGTAAGATTTTTTAATTTTTTAAATAGTGTGTGTATGGCCATACACGCACTACATTGGGAAGACGTCTCACAGGACATGAGAACACCTCCAGGGCTATTTGCAAACACCTCGAACAAGAACATAACATAATAAACACCACCTCCAAACAATACAAAGAACTTTTTAAAAAATAACACTAACATATTAAAAACTTGCAATAATTACCAACGACTAACGATGCTAGAAGCATTAATAATAAAAAGTAAAAACCCAGCCATTAATAAAATAAACTTTGACAACAGCAGCCGAATTCTCCACCAATTCTAACACGATAAAGGTGAAGAGGAGGAAAAAAAATTAAAATTAGGCGAAACTACACATAGTAAATTAGTAATAAAAACAGTAAAACGACAGAAAACAAATCAATCAATAAGTAGGATGCACAGGAAGAACAACCCTGACGAGGGTCAATCGCGACCGAAAACGTTCGGTAAATTAGGGGACTTTATAAGAACTTTGGATCCCACAACAAAAATACTTGTACAAAAACAAGAAAAATTCGAAAGAAAGATCATAAAAAGAAGAACGAAGATCCTCTTCAATAAAATATGCGCGAATAATGAAATTCTGCCTAAATATACAAAACTCAAATGTATATATATGTATATATATGTATATATATATATATGTATATATATATGTATATACACACACACACACACACACACACACACATATATATATATATATGTATATATATATATACATATATATATATATATATATATATATATATATATAACATAACATTTTTGGATTTTACCGTCATTGGATACTTTACCTTCACCAGACTATCCATTCACATGAAATCACCTTCTTCTTCACCATATTCCCTCTGCTTCACTTTTTGTTATCAAGTAAAATCTTTGACTTACTTGCAGTTTCATCAAATACTTTTGTATACAAAATCCGATCCTGCATTTTGCTAATTCCTACCCTCTAATGAAGAATTCAGGTGATCGCTCATACCCCTCTCAGTACAGGTCAATAAGTCTCCTGTGCGTCATGAGTAAGTTGTTGGAATCTGTGTTAAATACACAAGTAATCAACCATCTAAATAAAAATAACCTTCTTAGTGACCATCAATATGGTTTCCATTCTGCTAGATCTACAACAGATTTGCTTACAGTTATATCTCATAGGATTAGCAAATCTCTCGACAGAGGCAACCTTTCTAGGGCAATTGCTCTTGACATGTCTAAGGCCTTTGATAGAGTATGGCATAAAGGTTTACTTCACAAGATCTCTAGCTATGGTATAGCTGGAAATGTCTTCTCAATTATTAAATCATTTTTTTCTGATAGGTTCATAAGAGTAACAGCTGATGGGCAAAAATTAGAAGCTCACAGTGTTAATGCTGAAGTCCCTCAGGGGTCCATCCTGGGCCCAACTCTTTTCCTGATCTACATTAATGATCTTCCAAATCACATCCTTACATCATTTGTAGACATTTATGCTGATGACACTACCATTTATGGTAGCACATCTAAGACAGTAAACGACCAAGTTCTCTCCGATTCTCTCTCCTCTGATCTTGATCACGTTGTACAATGGGGAAAGGAGTTGCTGGTTACTTTTAATGCATCTAAAACCAAGCTTCTCTCTTTACATCATCAACATTCTGATCCACATCTGGCATCAATTGAAATGAATGCCTCTCGTCTTCAGGAGGCCTCAAGTTTTGACAAGCTTCTGGGCTTGACCTTTACTCCTGATCTTAAATGGAACACGTATATCAAATCTGTTGCCAAGGCTGCTGGAAAAATGGTGGGATCTTTCTATCGATCCAGTAGATATCTCACTGCTGATGTAATTCTCTATCTATATAAGAGCCAGGTGCGTCCAAGGATGGAATACTGTTGCCACATCTGGGCAGGAGCTGCTAGAAAGGACTTGTCCTGCCTTGATAGAGTTCAAAATAGACTTCGTAGCCTCATAGGAGATGTCCTTTTCTCTTCCCTGCAACCTCTATCTTACAGAAGAGATGTTGCAAGTTTGTCTCTGATGTATCGTTATTTTCATGGAAAGTGTTCGACTGAGCTTCAGTCTATGGTACCCCCTCACCAAACTTTCACAAGAAAAACTCGTCTAGCTGAAAACACTATCAATAATTCCCCCCACTCTTTATCTGTGCCTAAACTTAAACGTAGATTCCATGAACAAAGCTTCTTTCTTAGAACTGCACGCCTGTGGAATTGTCTTCTGTTTTCCTGCTTTTCAGCTGACTTCAATACGGGTGTGTTCAAGTCTAACGTAAACAAGTTCTTGATGAGCCATTCCATATAAGTTAACAAATTTACTGAATTTGCATTACTAATGATTACTATATTGTCCAATTTCTACTGTACACTTTTAACCCTTATCCTAGAGTGGCCTCTTGGCCTTGATAATATTGTGATTCCTGTGTAAAAAAAAAAAAAAGAAGGAATGTATTCCTTCGAAATTCCGCGGATTAAGGACTATCCACTGATTTAGTGTTTCCTTTTTGATTAAATATCTTTTTAACTTTTTTTCAAAGTGTTTTTTAACGTTTTATTAACTATTTGCTCTTATATATATATATATATATATATATATATATATATATATATATATATATATATTTACACAGTGATCACTCAGGGATAAGGGTTATTGCAAGTACATTACGTTACTGAAGAGATTTGCTGAAGTATTTACTTAAGGGGGCGGTTCATTAGGAATTTGTTAACATTGGACTTGAAGACATCCAAGTTGTAGTCAGGAGGGAAGCAGGCAGACGGAACAGAGTTCCACTGGCGTGCAGTTCTAAGAAAGAAGCTTTGTTCATGGAATCCGCGTTTTGATTTAGGCACAGATATAGAGTGGGGGAAATTTTTCACAGTGGATTCAGCTAGACGGGTGTTTTTCGTGAAAGATTGGCGAGGGGGGACCAGAGATTGGAGTTCAGACGAGCATCTGCCATGGAAATAACAATAAAACAAGGATAGGCTCGCAACGCCTCTTCTGTGGGAGAGAGGTTGCAGGGTAGAGAAAAGGGCATCTCCCACTAAGCCACGAAGTCTATTTTGTACTCTGTCAAGGCAGGATAGGCTGTTTTTAGCAGCTCCTGCCCAGATATGGCAACAGTATTCCATCCTTGGACGTACTTGGCTTTTATATAGATAGAGAATTGCATCAGTAGTGAGATATCTTCTGGAGCGGTAGAAGGATCCCACCATCTTTCCAGCGACTTTGGCAACAGACTTGATGTACGTGTTCCATTTCAGATCAGGAGTAAAGGTCAAACCCAGAAGCTTGTCAAAACACGGGGCCTTACCCAGACGAGAGCCATCCATCACAATTTATGCCAGCTGGGGATCAGAGCGTTGATGATGTAAGGATAGGAGTTTGGTTTTGGATGCATTAAAGGTAACCAGCCACATCTTCCCCCACTGAACCACGCGCTCGAGATCAGAGGAGAGAGAATCAGAGAGAACTTTCTCATTTACAGCCTTTGCTGTGTTGCCGTAGATGGTCGTGTCATCGGCATAGATGTCAACGAATTATTTAAGTATGTGTTTAGGGAGGTCATTTATGTAGATCAGGAAGAGAGTTGGGCCCAGGATTGACCCCTGAGGGACTCCAGCATTTATATTGCAGGCCTCCGATTTTTGTCCATCGACCACTACTCTTATGAGCCTATCGGAGAGAAATGATTTAATAATTGAGAAAACATTTCCAGTTATACCGTAGCTGGAAATCTTGTGAAGTAGACACTTATGCCATACCTTGTTGAAGGCCTTTTATATGTCAAGAGCAATTGCCCTAGAAAGGAAGCCTTTGTCAAGAGATTCACTAATCCTGTGGAATATAACCGTCAGCACATCTGTGGTAGATCTTGCAGAGCGGAAACCATATTGTGTGTCACTAAGAAGGTTATTCCTGCTGAGGTGGTTGACTATTTCTCTATTTAATACGGATTCCAGCAACTTACTCTTAACACACAGGAGACTTATAGGTCTGTATTGAGAGGGAGATGACTTACTACCTGAATTCTTAAATATAGGGTAAACTGATGAGGTCTTCCAGGGAGTCGGAAAGCACTTCTCCTTAAGGCAGTGCTTAAATAGTTTCGTAAGTATGGGAGCAAGTTCTGGTTGAAGCTTTTTTAATACTATAATTGGAATGCCATCAGGGCCAGTTACTTTACTGGAATCTAGGTTCTTTATTAGCTTGGCGACCTCATACACGGATATTTGTATGTTACCTAGCTTGTTCTGTGTTATAGGAGGAAATATGGGGAGTTGATGGCCTTCATCGCATAGGGTAGAATTAGCTGCAGAGTTCTTTGCAAATAGTTTGGCCTTGTCTGACGCTGACGAGATGACCTCTGGTCCATTGATAATGGTTGGGATAGAACGCACACTTCTGTTCAGGATCCTATTTGTTATTTGCCAAAACTGGTGGGATCAAAGCCGCTGATCAGCTACCTTGGATTTAACAGATTGGGCATATAGCTCTCTTGCATTTTTTATTACTCTTTTACAGTGGTTGCTGGCAGTCCTGAAAGCAGCTTTAGTCTCAGTGCATCTGTTACGTTGGTAGCTATGGAAAAAGTGATTTCTGTGCGCGATAGCAGCAGCACATTCTGGGGAGAACCATGGCTGGCTGTTAGGTTTTTGTTGGAATTTTTTAGATGGTATGAATTGGTCTATGCCTACAATTAACCATTTGGTCAGATCTAATACTCTAGAGGACACATCCTTTTTAAACATAGAGTGCAGAGGTAAACTAGATATGAATGTACGGAAGCTATCCCAGTCAGCCCTAGAGTATCGGTATACAGTATGGTGGAGGGATACGTCTGGGGGCTTCTTACATTTCGTTTTTATCTTAACTGATACGACGGAGTGGTCGGAGGATCCTAGAGGAGAATGAACGGAACATGAACATAGCTCAGGGGAAGTTGAGAGAAAAAGGTCTAAAAGGCTTGCATATTGACCGGGTGTATCGGGCACACGGGTGGGTTCGCGAACAATAAACATGAATATACATAAACGATCACACATATATGTATATATATATATATATGTATATATATGTGCATGTATGTGTGTACACATAGGTATACTTCTATATAAAAAAAAAGGAAGGAAAAGATCTACCGCAAACCACTAACCTAGTTCTAAAACAGATCCTTTGTTCGATAAAATGCATGCCCATTGGCTGATAGGAAGGGGCGCGGTGGATACTAGAAAGCTGATTGGCTAACTAGAGATCCTCAACATATATAAAAACAGGAAGCAACCACAGAATTCGCGCATAAGCCTGACGAATCCTATAGTGGATGAAACGCAGAATATTCAGTGTAGCTTAATCGCCATATATATTTTATAAATTACTAACTAGCTCTACCTACGTATTGAGCACTTTTGAAGTAAATACTTAAAGTTTACGTATAAATCTATACTTTCGTATATTCAATTTATGTGAGTAAATGAAGTAGTTATATATATATATATATATATATATATATATATATATATATTGGCGGCGGCATGTATTCGTAACCGAATATCATAGTTCCCAAGTCCAATACAGAAAAGAAGCAGAAGAGAGAAAGGTTTGCGTTTGCAGTTGGTTGGTTGACTCTAAGGGCACTTTGTTGCCATTTGGTTATTAGTTTTCTTTGAATTGGCTTGCACCCACTTTTCCTCTGTTCCTTCATTCATGTCTATTTTTTGATGAGTCTTCAAAGGTCTTTGGATCTATATTGACCTAACCTAGAGATTTCTTCAGCTGGTCTTTGAATCTAAGTAGCGGGCAACCTCGGGGTTGATTTCCTGCATTTACTTCACTGAAGAGCACTTGTTTTGACAGTCTAATGTCCTCCATGTGAGCCACATCGCCAGACCATCTCAGTCAGTGTTTCATGATCAAGGTCTCGATGCTGGTGACGTTGGCTCTCTCGAGGACAGTTATGTTGGACACATAATCGTCCACCAGGGTCTTCAAGAACAAAAATCTAACCCTCCACACAAAGGTGATGGTATACAACGCCATGGTTGTCTCCACCCTATTAGATGTGTGCGAAACCTGGACCATCTATAGTAAAGACCTTAAAAAACTTGAACAGTTCCACTAGAATATGTATATATATATATATATCTATAATATGAAGCTGAATGTGTGTGTGTATGTGTGTGTGTGTGTGTGTGTGTGTGTGTGTGTGTGTGTGTGTGTGTGTGTGTGTGTGTGTGTCTGTGTGTCTGTGTGGTCACGAATAGGCTTGTATATGGTTGACTATTTTAAAAAACTGATTACATATAATGATAGAAGATGTATCGAGACACAGGAATGGGTATGTTTAATCTGGCAGAACGGTGGTTCATTAAAATTGTGGGGTCTGCGTTCACGCCTGGTTCACAAAGTATGGAAATAAAAAATTTAAAAATTAATAATAAACGTTAACCAGTGTTTTTGATATAGATGTACATAATAATACTTTGATAAGTATGTTTTAACTTAAATAGGGATAGTATAATAAAATTGTGCGGTCTGCGTTCGCGCCTGGCCTCCATAGAATGGAAATAGGCACAAACTTTAATAAAGACTTTTCATATCTATCTGCGTAAGTATACTTTGATAATTATGTTTCAGTTTGAAGAAATATGGTATAATAAAATTAAGGGGTGTTCGTTTGCGATTGACCTACATAGAATGGCAGTATGTCACAAAGTTTAACAAGTTTTTTTTAATATAGATCCACAGAATATTGTGATAAGTGTTTCAGTGTGAACAGGTATGGTATAATAAATTATGGGGTTTATCTATTTTATTTATACTTTCATCATATTTTGCTTTGGTTTTGATATCCCCAAATTCGAAGCTACCTTTTTACAACCCTTCCTTTTCATAACCTTTCATACTTACATAAAGTCCATTTTCTGTAGGCTGTTTTTGAACCCAGTCAACGACGGTTACTTTTGCTAGTATATATATATATATATATATATATATATATATATATATATATGTATAAATCATAAATTAGTAATTTAAATTCTATGACGTAAAATGGTTATTAAATGCAAGACAAAGAATACAAAGAATACTTTTTAAAATGTATTCTTTGTCTTGAATTTAATAAAAATTCTAGATTTTAAATTTAACCATTTTACGTCATAGAATTTAAATTACTAATTTATGATCTATTTGCTCTATTTTGTATATTTAGCAATTTTTTCATTTAGCTCGGATTGTCTTTATAAAATATTACAACCAATAATATTTTGTAAGACCAATAATCACTGGATTTGCATACTAGTGGATTTATTGCATTACATTATTCTGAAGTATAAATATATATATATATATATATATATATATATATATATATATATATATATATATATATATATATACTAGCATGGGTGTCCTGCTTTGCCCGGGTGTTTGGAGGTGTGTGTTGAGCAAAAAAAAAAAAAATGGGAGTAGGAAGACAGGCTCGAACCCGTACCGTGAAGGAGGAAAAGAACGGGGAAAAAATGTGACATCTTTTTTGTTACGACCATCGCCCAACCGGAAGTAACGTAGGTTAAAATTAAGGCTAGACAATCGAAAAGAGAGGATGACTTTCGAAAATATCGGCGAAGAAAGCGACCCCTCCCTGTAGAAAAGTGCCCAGTTGAGGGTGAAGAAATTAATATTATTAGCCAATTTTTCGATATTTGTTTTTTTTTTTTTTTTTTTTTTTTTTTACAAAGGCATCACCACATTATCAAGGCCCAGAGGCCACTCAAGGATAAGGGTTAAAGAGTGTACAGTAGAAATTGGACAATATAGTAATCATTAGTAATGAAAATTTGGTAAATTTGATAACTTATATGGAACGGCTCATCAAGAACTTATTAACTTTAGACTTGAACACAACCATATTGTAGTCAGCCGGAAAGCAGGAAAACGGAAGACAATTCCACAGGCGTGCAGTTCTAAGAAAGAAGCTTTGTTCATGGAATCTACGTTTAAGTTTAGGCACAGACAAAGAGTGGGGGAAATTATTGATAGTGTTTACAGCTAGACGAGTGTTTCTTGTGAAAGTTTGGCGAGGGGGGACCATAGATTGAAGCTCAGTTGAACACTTTCCATGAAAATAACGATACATCAGAGACAAACTGGCAACATCTCTTCTGTGAGATAGAGGTTGCAAGGAGGAGAAAAGGACATCTCCTACGAGGCTACGAAGTCTATTTTGAACTCTATCAAGGCAGGACAAGTCCTTTCTAGCAGCTCCTGCCCAGATGTGGCAACAGTATTCCATCCTTGGACGTACCTGGGGTCGAACTTCAAAACGATACTGATCTTGTAAAAATTAGTTGCCTCTGTCGAAAGTTTTAGGCAGACATGCAAACATACATGCATACATTTATATATTGGTAGCTCAAATGTTCGACCCAAATCGATTAAAATACTTGCCCTATCTCTGAATACCCTTTATGTAAAATTTAAAATGTTTAGACCAGAAATTGTCTGAGTAATTTGGTAGAGACCGCAAAGGTCAATTTGCTTTAACTTTGACCTCCATCATGACCCCTTAACATTTATTGTTTTGGATTCAAATCAAGTTATTAAGTTAAATCCATGTCTAAGGAACCTATATACAAAATTTCAATTGTTTATACCAAAATTGTCGGAGGAGTTTGGTATTTATGTATATGTATATATTTTTGTTTAACAAATTTTGCCTACCACACTCCTCCTAGAGTTTTTGGTTTACAGACATGAAACTTCATATATAAGGTATTTGAATCCATGCAAAACTTTAGACTTGGGTTTTAGCCCGGAAGAATCGGTGCAAAAGTGTGAAAATTAAAAAAAAAAATGAAATTTGCCAGGTGAAGGTTGAATACCGGCATTACGAATGCATAAAGTAGTAGCTATTGGTTCACCTTTTAATTTTTAGCCTTGCAGTAAACATGTTTTCATTGCCGGCAGAGGCAAAAATAAATCATGAACTGAACGTTTTGGTTTCGATTCTCGGTGGTGGCACAGGAGTCTTTTTTTTATACTTCTTAAATCATTACTATATATTGCATCCAATCTATCTATCTATCTATCTATCTATAAAAGTGAAAATGTCTGTCTGTCTTTTCTCTATGGTAGTTAAGGAAGACAATTATACAGAAAGGCATTACTTTACATATTCATACTTTTTAACATATACATATGCACATAACCTTATGAACAGTACATAGGGCCTGAGCAAAGCCGGACTGAACTGCTAGTATATATATATATATATATATATATATATATATATATATATATATATATATATATATATATATATATATATATACTTTGAAATATCTATATATCTGCTTTGGAATATCTATTTATATACCTACACAATCGGCTAAGAACACTGACGTTTACCCTAATGCTGTTCTAAATGCAATGAGCTATCTGTTATTTTATGAACATCCAGCACCTCCTAATAATCCATGCGTTGCTTCTCAGCATTAAACTAACCCTCACCATCATCACCATCATCACCATCACCACCACCATCACCATCACCCTCATCACCATCTTCATCCAGCTGTTTTCACCTGTCAATATATTTTGATTCTTCGATTCAAAAAGGTGGGTTAAGGAAACATTTTCTTGGCCAACAATCAAAATATCGATTCCACGAGAAATGTTTATTTTTCTCAGATCTAAACATTAAAATCGAGTCGAAATTTTCCTGATCCACTATTTGACTATTTGACTTCTTTCCATTGAAATGGAGACAACGATATCCATTTGCTCCGGTGTCGGATTTCAGACTGGATTATAAAAAAAAAAAAAATGAAAATGATGTACAGTGCATAATTGAATCTCTAATGCAGTTGATTCTGATGCAACACTTGTTACCCTTGTCACATCGATGTGACGTCATCTACTGAAGTCATTGTTATCACAAGAACTGTTCTGGTCAACTTCATCTTTCGACTCTCGTGATAACTGTGGGTCTTACAGAATCTTCATCCGAAGGATCTTACAGTTCCACAAATAAAAAGGTATTTCTACCGTTGTTTCCTTTTTTTTTTTTTTTTTACATAATATACAATAATACTCAACATTCAATAACCGTATAAGTTCAGAGTTTTTGGTTATAGTCAAGATTGTCTGCTCATTTTGATTTCCGGTTTCTGCTATCAATTTGGTTTGGTATTTATATTTATACATGATTGAACAGATAAGAAAACCATTTTAAACATAGGGAAAAGGGGGGGATTTACCGTTATCTGAGAGGAAGATGATTATTAATCAGAAAGGACCATATCTTCCTTGTCACTATCGTCCCATCAGCGAAGCAGAAACCGGAAGGTAAAAAGAGCAGACAATCTTGACTATAACCAAGTTTTTATTCACCATATATGCATATATCCATTCTTTCGGTTTCTGCTGTCAACTTGGCTGAGTAAATAGATATAGTTAAACGGATAAGAAAGCCGTTCTTAACATGGGAAAATGGGAGGGAGGTTTTCCTGTTATCTGAAAGAAAAATAATTATTAATCAGAGGGGACCATATCTTGCTTGTTCCTCTCCCCACTGTCTGCGAAGCATAAACTGGAAGTTAAAACGAGCAGATACTCTTGACTATAACCCAGTTTTTATTTTCATCCATATTTAACACATATCCAGCATTCACTTGAGTTTGTAAGTATTGAGCAGACACACGTTTTATTTACACGAATATTTTTTCCTTTGCTAATCAACAGTCAAGTAACAAAAATAAATATTCTTTAATCTTTTGCTGAAGAAAAGTGTCCAGGGATTCTGTAATAACTAAAAAGAATATGTTTTCTAGTTTCATTGTTTTTGTTCAAGTTGGTTTGTTGGTTTCTCACTGTGTATGTATGCTTGTTTTGTGCACATCGCTTGACCAATTGTCACCACACTTATTCAAAATAACTGGTATAGTCTAATTTAGAAAATATTTAATTTAAATCAACGGTTAAGATCATTGAAAATGTAAAAATCACATTTGATAATGACTCCCGTTTTCTTCATTATATGCAATTGTAATTTTGACCTATATTGTATGCAATAAAGTTTCGTATCTTATATGATTTTGACCTTGTAATGTTATGGCCGAAATTTTGACAGAAATCAACTTGTGATTTTCCCAAATTTGATGTACGTGCAAAAATATATCCCCTTCTGTTAAGTTGTCTCCCTTGGTATTAATAAAAAAAAAAAATCTCCGTTATTGTAGTGAAATCCGACAACCGAAAAAATATGAGTTTTCATTAAAAAACAATAACTACTGTTTTTATCAATTTCAACAATAAGTAATGCTATCTACCTAATTGTCATGCCACAATTAGTGAAATATTACTGCATTGTTACATAGAACATGTAATTTATACAAATAGATAATTGCATGAGGGCCACCATTATTGTAACAAGACGGACCGAGTAACTTCCCTTGACTTGAGGCTATTAATTTATTTATTCATTTATTCATTTTTTTATTGTCGTTTCACCTCAAACAAGGCCTACTATTTAGGATCAGATTTGCAAGCATACTATTTATAAAGTTGAGCAGCGAGTATTTTTTACTTACAAAAAATGAATTGTTTCGAGAAAAACATAATACTCGCATGCACATGTCTCAGTTTCTTTCCATGTTGTTTGTTCATTTTGTTTTTAAAGGAATTTAATGTTACATTCAATATGTACGGTATTTCTGTTTATAATAAATAAGAATTTTGCATTAATTAAAATATAATATTTATGCATATTTTACGACTGGGCAACACCAAGTGTCCTGCTAGTAGTAAAAAAAAAAACCCAAAAAACTAAAAATGAAAAACTTAAATTAAATAGACTTCGTAGCCTCGTAGGAGATGTCCTTTTCTCTTCCTTGCAACCTCTATCTCACAGAAGAGATGTTGCGAGTTTGTCTCTGATGTATCGTTATTTTCATGGAAAGTGTTCGACTGAGCTTCAATCTATGGTCCCCTCTCGCCAAACTTTCACAAGAAACACTCGTCTAGCTGTAAACACTATTAATAATTCCCCCCACTCTTTATCTGTGCCTAAACCTAAACGTAGATTCCATGAACAAAGCTTCTTTCTTAGAACTGCACGCCTGTGGAATTGTCTTCCGTTTTCCTGCTTTCCGGCTGACTACAATATGGTTGTGTTCAAGTCTAACGTAAATAAGTTCTTGATGAGCCGTTCCATATAAGTTATCAAATTTACCAAATTTTCATTACTAATGATTACTATATTGTCCAATTTCTACTGTACACTCTTTAACCCTTATCCTTGAGTGGCCTCTTAGCCTTGATAATGTGGTGATGCCTTTGTAAAAAAAAAAAAAAAAATAAATCAATACCGAAATTGAAACCAGGATGTTGAAAGACGTTGTGAGCCTTTCTCTGCTCTACCGTAATTTTCATGGCAAGTGTTTATCTGAGCTTTAATTTATGGTCCACCTTGTCAAACTTTCATAAAACATTCGATTAGCTACAACCATTATCAACAATTTTCCCCACTCTCTATCTGTGCCTAAATCTAAACAAAAATTTCACGAACGAAGTTTCTTTACCAGAACTACCTGCCTCTGGAACGCTGTTTTGCTGGCCTACTTTCGAGCTGACTACAATATAGTTGTCTTCAAGTCCAATGTAAACAAGTTTTTGTTGAAACATTTCTTTAAATAATCAAATTATGCACGATTTCCCACTAATGATTACTACAGTGTTGTCTCAATAACCACCGTACATTCATTAACTCTTATTCCCGAGTGGCCTTCGGGTCTTGATAAATGGTGATTCCCTTGAAAAACAAAACAAAATGGATGGTGTATCAGTTAAATGATGATGAATATTATGAGAGGATTGAACTTAATAGAATAAAATTAATAACATTTGAAGATAAATTGATAAAATTTGTTTTTATATATAATGTATTAAGTTCATTCAAAGATAGATTAATAAAATTTGTTCTTATATATAACTAGCATGGGTGCCCGGCGTAGCCTGGGTGTTTGTAGATGTGTGTTGAGCAAAATAAAAACGTTGTAGTAGGCAGGCAGGCTCGAACCCGTGACGCGAAGGCAGAAAAGAAAGTGGGGGTGTGTGCAAGGATGTTGGTTGAACAAAAAAAAAAAAAGAAGGAAATTTGCAAGCACAAAAAAAAGTGGTAGTAGGCAGGTAGGCTCGAACCCCTACCGCGAAGTTGAGGATGAAGGAATTAATGTTTTTAGCCAGTTTGTCGTCCGAAGGGTCGAGCTTCAAAATGATACCAATCTCGTGAAAATCTGTCGCCTCTGTCGAAAGTTTCTTCGAGACATACATACATACATACATACATACATACATACATACATACATAAATTTAAACAGACAGGTAAGATTTATATTATAGATGTGTCCAGACTATTAGAAGATAAATTTAACATTTCATATATAATGTATTGTTGGGGTGGTACCCCTATAGATTCTGACGACTGACTATTTCTAACGTCACTTCCGGTAACCAGTTTCTGCTACCGAGCAGTCTGGACCTGAGACTCCGAGGGAGTTGGTCATAATCTTACTTTATCCTTCCAATCAATATAAGTTTGTGTATTTTCTCATTTCATTGTTTCCAAGTCTTCTCGTTCTTCTTTCAACAGGCAAATCACAACAGATTAACGACGGAGGAATTCGAATTCAAAACAACAATTTGAAAAGAATTTGCGCATAGAAATTTACAAGCAAAACCCGATTGGTGTTAATTTGAAAAAAAAAAAACATTTTCTCGAAGGTCCCACGAGTAACAAAATGGGCGCAAATAAGGAAGAATGAAAACTCAAATCGTAAGTTAAAATCCTCTTTTTCTTTTCTTCAGAAAAAAAGTGAAAAATAAATTCCGTTACAAAGCGTTTTTGTAGGTTGAACTTTTTACTTGTTGAAAAAAAACAAAGAAACTGTACATGTTTAAAGGTTGGCCTAATTTCACGCACGCGTGTCGCGTTGACTCGTTCATTCATTTAATTCATTGCAAACTGGAAACCTGTTTTAGTTGTAGGAGTTAGGCAAATTATGTTTTGCTACTGCCGACAAAAAAAGTAACTAGGAATTTGAAATATAACATTTTTAATTTGTTAAGATTTTTTTCTCCTTGAGTTTTTTTAATATTTTTTTCCTGTCATTAGAAGTCAAAATTTTATTCTATGAAACAAGGAAAAGAAACGAATTTTTTTAGCTAGAATGCAAAGACGCTATTTTTATACACAGTTACATTTTTGGAAAAAAAAGTTTTCTTCATTTTTATTTCGGCTTTCAATGTTTTAGATCTGAAAACCGTAAGTGATATAAAAATATTTTTTACAGCCTTTACACACACACAAAACAAGATATGATATATTTTGTTTTTACCAGTGTTATAAAAAAAAGTAATTTTTTTGTCGTTCGCTTGGAGTAGACATACAAGATGGAGGACTGAAAGGCCATTATCACACAGTTGCTGAAGGTGCGGGTTGATCAGCAGAAAAAAAAGGAAAATTAAAACGAACAAAATAGACAGCTTCAGTTCCAGTTTCAATAGCAGTTTCAGCAATAACAACGTTTCCTGCAGTTCCACAAGGATCAGAAAGAAATGCGACAAAAGCAACAGAACAAGAAGATAAGCAGCAACAGCAGCAACAAATGTTGAGGGAGAAATTATTATTTTAACAAAAGAAACTTTTCTTAAAAATGTTGAACAGAATGGAACGCAGTGATAACAACGCAGCTCTTTCCCAAAACACTATACGGGATTCGATTGAAACATTCACCTACATACTGGAGCAGGATAAGACGTTTGACGCATTTTATGTACGATGCGAAGATGTATTTACTGTTGATTGCCAAGAACGGGGCAATGCCAAAAAGGTCCGCTTACTTTCAAATAAACTAGGGACCACGGAACACAGGAGGTTTGTTGACTATTTACTACACAAGAAGACGAACGAACTGGAATTCTTAAAAGCAGTCAAACTCTTATCTGAACTTTTTTCACAAGAGATTGAAGTGTTTCAACCTGGTGAAATGCGACAACGAAGATTATTTCACATTTGCGTCCGTTGTTAACAAGTACTGCGACCAGTTTCGTCTGGCTGAACTATCAGCGGATGATTTCAAGTGTCTGATTTTTGCACAGGGTCTCGTCTCGACAAAAAACGCAGAGATAAGACGATGAGATCTCTCAAGACTTGAAAGCGGACAAGGGCTCAAACTCCAAAAGCTGACGGAAGATTGACAACACGTAGTCAGCATAAAGAATGGACAACATTAGTCTATAAACTGTTTTGACAAAAATAAAACATGCAATGAATGTGGCAAGAATAGCCACAAATCGACACATTATAGAAATAACATAATAAATAGCATGGTCAATTAAGCGAGATCTGACACTGAATCAGAGAGGAACTGGCGGAAATATATAACATGTCCAATGAGGAGAACTAAGAAACTAGCTCGTACAGTGACAGGCGATAAGATAGAATTTGAGGAAGAGCTTATAATCTCTATTAAAAAAAGCAAGAGTGTTTGTGCACAAGACATCCGAAAACATTTTCAGAACAATTAAAACTCTGCGATCAACCGATAAACAATTTTTTTCAGAAGGTAGAAAACTCTACTGAGGCACAATAATTAAAGGACGAGTTAAAAGGAAAATTTCCTGATTTTTTCTTTCGGGACTAGGAAGATATCCCAAGGCTATAATTTGAGCTGAAGGGAAACGCTCTACTTTGTTTTTTTAAAAGAAGCGAAACGTTCCGTTTGTGACAGTCGAGGATATTGATAAGGAAATGGATTAGCTAGGAAAAGACGGAATGCAATCGAAAGTAAGCACAGTAAATGGGCTGCCCCTACCATAAACGTTACGAAAAGGACCAACCAAATTTTGTGTCTGTGCGCATTTTCCACGAGCCTAAATGCGGCTTTGAAAGATTGCCCCTATCCCTTCCCCACACCTGAGGAGTTATTCAATAAACTCAATGGTGGTACAATATTCTCTAAGGTAGATTTGAGTGATGCATATCTACAGATCCTCGTCGAGGAAGGATGCTCTAAACTCCTTTGCATCAGTACACACAGGGGATTCTACAAGTTTGAGAGGTTAGTCTTTGGGATAAAGGTCGAACATGCGATTTTCCCCGCAGGTAATTGATACCATGCTCGACGGACTCAACTTTGCATGCGATTATTTGGTCGACATCGTTATTGCTAGTAAATCCACAGACGAGCATCCCAAACATATACATGAGGTCTTTAAAAGAATTCAAAACTTCGGATTTAAAGTAAAAGAAAAAAGTGTGATTTCTTCATGAACGAGATAAAGTACCTAGGTCACATAATTGATAAAAATGGAAGATGCCCTGACAGTGAGAGGGGAGAAACAATAAAGAACATATTTGCTCCTGATAATGTACAAGTGCTCCAAAGTTTTCTAGGATTGGCAAACGTCTACCAGGTTTTCATAAAGACATGCACGACTTGTGTGCCCCGCTGAACGAACTACTAAAGAAAGGGAAAAAGCCTAGGAGAGGACGTCTTAATATCATGCGGCGTTTGAAAAATCAAGGATACTCTAATATCGGAACTGTTTCTTACACATTATGACCCAAAGCTGAAAATAATAGTAGCAAGCGATACAACGCGATATAATGCCCGACTGTACCAAAATAAAAAAACGATCGCCAATGCATCAAGAATGTTACTACCAGCAGCGAGAAAGAACTCGCAAATCGAAAAAGAAGATCTAACTATCATATTCGCGGTAACGAAATTTTATAGCAAAACTTTCACGTTATAAACCGATCATAAACCGTTAGTGACGATTTTCGGACCCAAAAAAGGCTTACCGACATATACTATCAATAGACTACTGAGAAGAGATACTATCCTACTAAATTATGACTTTAAATTGGAATACCTGGTATCAAAACAAATTAACCATGTGGATCGCTTATCAAGATTGATAGCATAATTGCTGCATTTCGTACTGATTCCACAATAAAAAAATAATAGCCAACACAATAAGAGAGCTTCCAGTATCCCTACCTGAAATTAAAAGAGGAGAAAAAAAGGACGACTTTATTTGCGACATCAAGAGAAAGATCACTATGAAGGACAAGAACGTAGCAGAAGTATTTTCACTTTGCGACAAGGTCTTACTACATAACGAAAGAGTGGTAATTCTGAAAAAAGGCTTGCTACATAACGAAAGAGTGGTAATTCTGAAAAGGGCTTACTACATAACGAAAGAGTGGTAATTCTGAAAAGGTCTTACTACATAACGAAAGAGTGGTAATTCTGAAAAGGGCTTATTACATAACGAAAGAGTGGTAATTCTGAAAAGGGCTTACTACATAACGAAAGAGTGGTAATTCTGAAAAGGGCTTACTACATAACGAAAGAGTGGTAATTCTGAAAAGGGCTTACTACATAACGAAAGAGTGGTAGTTCTGAAAAGGGTTTACTACATAACGAAAGAGTGGTAATTCTGAAAAGGGCTTACTACATAACGAAAGAGTGGTAGTTCTGAAAAGGGTTTACTACATAACGAAAGAGTGGTAGTTCTGAAAAGGGTTTACTACATAACGAAAGAGTGGTAATTCTGAAAAGGGCTTACTACATAACGAAAGAGTGGTAATTCTGAAAAGGGCTTACTACATAACGAAAGAGTGGTAATTCTGAAAAGGGCTTACTACATAACGAAAGAGTGGTAGTTCTGAAAAGGGTTTACTACATAACGAAAGAGTGGTAATTCTGAAAAGGGCTTACTACATAACGAAAGAGTGATAATTCTGAAAAGGGCTTACTACATAACGAAAGAGTGGTAATTCTGAAAAGGGCTTACTACATAACGAAAGAGTGGTAATTCTGAAAAGGGCTTACTACATAACGAAAGAGTGGTAATTCTGAAAAGGGCTTACTACATAACGAAAGAGTGGTAATTCTGAAAAGGGTTTACTACCTAACGAAAGAGTGGTAATTCTGAAAAGGTCTTACTACATAACGAAAGAGTGGTAATTCTGAAAAGGTCTTACTACATAACGAAAGAGTGGTAATTCTGAAAAGGGCTTACTACATAACGAAAGAGTGGTAATTCTGAAAAGGTCTTACTACATAACGAAAGAGTGGTAATTCTGAAAAGGTCTTACTACATAACGAAAGAGTGGTAATTCTGAAAAGGGCTTACTACATAACGAAAGAGTGGTAATTCTGAAAAGGTCTTACTACATAATGAAAGAGTGGTAGTTCTGAAAAGGGCTTACTACATAACGAAAGAGTGGTAATTCTGAAAAGGGCTTACTACATAACGAAAGAGTGGTAATTCTGAAAAGGGCTTACTAGATAACGAAAGAGTGGTAATTCTGAAAAGGGCTTACTACATAACGAAAGAGTGGTAGTTCTGAAAAGGTCTTACTACATAACGAAAGAGTGGTAATTCTGAAAAGGGTTTACTACATAACGAAAGAGTGGTAATTCTGAAAAGGTCTTACTACATAACGAAAGAGTGGTAATTCTGAAAGGGTTTACTACATAACGAAAGAGTGGTAATTCTGAAAAGGTTTACTACATAACGAAAGAGTGATAAATCTTGAAAAGGGTTTACTACATAACGAAAGAGTGGTAATTCTGAAAAGGTCTTACTACATAACGAAAGAGTGGTAATTCTGAAAAGGTTTACTACATAACGAAAGAGTGGTAATTCTGAAAAGGTTTACTACATAACGAAAGAGTGGTAATTCTGAAAAGGTCTTACTACATAACGAAAGAGTGGTAGTTCTGAAAAGGGCTTACTACATAACGAAAGAGTGGTAATTCTGAAAAGGGCTTACTAGATAACGAAAGAGTGGTAATTCTGAAAAGGGCTTACTACATAACGAAAGAGTGGTAATTCTGAAAAGGGCTTACTAGATAACGAAAGAGTGGTAATTCTGAAAAGGGCTTACTACATAACGAAAGAGTGGTAATTCTGAAAAGGGCTTACTACATAACGAAAGAGTGGTAATTCTGAAAAGGGCTTACTACATAACGAAAGAGTGGTAATTCTGAAAAGGGCTTACTACATAACGAAAGAGTAGTAGTTCTGAAAAGGGTTTACTACATAACGAAAGAGTGGTAATTCTGAAAAGGGCTTACTACATAACGAAAGAGTGATAATTCTGAAAAGGGCTTACTACATAACGAAAGAGTGGTAATTCTGAAAAGGGCTTACTACATAACAAAAGAGTGGTAATTCTGAAAAGGGCTTACTACATAACGAAAGAGTGGTAATTCTGAAAAGGGCTTACTACATAACGAAAGAGTGGTAATTCTGAAAAGGGTTTACTACATAACGAAAGAGTGGTAATTCTGAAAAGGTCTTACTACATAACGAAAGAGTGGTAATTCTGAAAAGGGCTTACTACATAATGAAAGAGTGGTAATTCTGAAAAGGTCTTACTACATAACGAAAGAGTGGTAATTCTGAAAAGGTCTTACTACATAACGAAAGAGTGGTAATTCTGAAAAGGTCTTACTACATAGCGAAAGAGTGTTAAGTCTGAAAAGTCTCCAGAAAAGAATTCTACGGGATTCCCACACGGGACACCCTGGATAAAACGGATGAAAAGCTTAGTGAGAAGCTACGTCTACTAGTCTAACATGGACAAAGACATAATGGAGATGCGAGACTCTTGCAGAGGTTGCGTCATAAGTGCAAAAGCACCACCTATAACAAACCTTAGCCAAAAACTGACCAAACATAGTCAAGAATCCATATTAACTTTGCAGGTCCTCTCGATAACCACTATTACTTAATTGTAATCAATAGCTACACCAAGTGGTCGGAGGTATTAAGATTCTAAAGACCCACAACAATAATTTATTTGCATCAGGTTACAATTAAATTGCACGTTTCAGTGTAGTAGACTGCATTGTGAGCGATAATGGAACTCAGTTCACATCCACAGAGTTCAAAAGATTTTGCGATACGTATCCGATCAAACACATCACTACGCTCCAATATCACCCTTGATCGAATGGGCTGGCGCAACGATTCGTGAGCCACTCAAACGAACACTGAAAAAGGCTCAAGGTACACCGACGGTGAAACCGTCTAGCATTTCTTACACATGTACAGAATTACACCTAATCCTAATACCCCAACACCGGTCTCATTTGTGGAAATCATGTTTGCACGGTAGGTGAGATCTGTCTTTGACAAACTCTTACTAAAGCAAACAAACCCACAAGTGACTATTAAGAGAATTCCCTCCTCCTGCTTGTGTTTGTTGTAAATCTGTCTGCTGCAAACTTTTCACCTCCAAAAACAGGCAAAAAAAAACCCAAGGTGAATAGATTGTTAGCTGAAAGATGATGAATGTTCTGAGAGGATTGAGAATTATGGACGAATTTAATTATGTAAGCGTGAATTTGTATGAATTAGAATTGATTTTGTTTTTGGTTTAAAATGAGATTTTCCTTCGTCTGTCACGCTTAAGATTGGAATAAAATGATCTTAGGGTTAAAATATCATTTTCAAATTAAGAGGTTCTGTCTAAAATAAATTCGTACGAATCGGTCAGTTATTTTTTTTTATTTGTTTGATTCTTTAAATGGCATTGGTTTCTTTGTAAAATCACATACCTACAGAAGGGACCACAGGAAGATTGCCAACATCCATACATATAGATATGCACACATAGTCAATTTGTATGACTTTTTGATTCTGTTGTCTCCATTTGGTGTTTTTATTCTTTTTTACAGGATTCCAATTTCCATAGTCAAAGTACTCTGGAACTGCCCCGACTCGAACCTGGCATAGTCGGCATCGATATACAGTGCAGCAGCACCATCTCCCAATAAACAACAGGTCTGCATTTATGTGGGTCGTAATAAAATTTTTCATTCTCTGAGTTTCGCACTTGGCATCTTTGTACAAAACTGAATTTTCTACTTGATTCCAGAAAAAGCTTTCACGTCTTTTATTCATTCGCGTTTCCTTGTTAATAATAATTCCATGCGACGCACTCTTTAACGATTCCATTTAAGATGCATTCTTTTATTTCGTTTCTCCCACCTTCACGCGTCTTGCCGTCATTTTCCAAACGAATAAAGAGCGTACAATAAAAAGAAAAAGACAGATAAAAGAGATATTTCTAAGATGGCGACAATAACGTTCGAATCCATTTCAGCAATAAGCTTGAAAGCTCTTTATACTTTTTTATATATTTTTTTTTATTTATTTTCAAAGTTTTTAATTAAATGATTGAAAAAAAAAGTATAGCATAAAAACAAAATAAATAATAATAAAAAAGCAATAATAGTAAGTAAATATACCTGCGAAGAAAGAAACACACCCCGACATGTTAGGTGTGGAGGTGGTTACCTGCCTCAATTTGGAGACTAAGTGGTTAAGGATTGTTTTACAAGCATCGCTACTTCAAACGTTAGCGTTGCTATTATTATTATTATTATTATTATTATTATTGTAATCAATATTATTGTAATCATTTCTTGTAACTTCTTAAAGCTGAAGTAGGAATTGTCGTTTAGCAAATCCAAAGAACAACAAGGGAACATGATCTTGGATTACCTACTGTGATAGATAAACAGACATTGTTTATTTTGTGATGCAATACAAGAAACGGTATTTACTCGGATAAATCTTCAGGTAGGAATATTTTCTACTTTTATTTTTTTATTTTTGGCATAAATCAAGTTGTTTTTAATATTTCAAGGAATAAGGTTTGTTATATTCTAGTAATTATTTGTACTTTTATTCAGTGACGTGCAGAGAACATTTTCAGGGCAGGTGTTCAAGTGAAAAAAAAAACCGTATCTTGGTGAAGCACAGACCTATAATATATTCCTCTGAAAAGGGCACTTTTAAAACAGAAGTAAAATGGGGCAGGTGCTTGGGCACTAATAGCACACTCCCTCTGCAGGTTTCTGCCATTATTACTGTGTTTTCACATCAGTGATTACTTACTGACAAAAACAAGTTGTATTTTTTACTTTACCCCCCCCAAAGACATATTGACATTACAACGTAACGGGCTACTGCTATTAGGGATCAGAATTTATAAGGAACAACCTAAGTAGGGAGTTGTGAAGCAAGATGCTTGTTCTCATTACATTTAAATTTCTACTGATTTAAACAATCAGGGAAACAGTGAGCAGAGGTGGAATTCCAAGAAAAGCATTTTTTTACTTGAGAGTCACCACTTATCAAGGCCACTCGAGGATGAGTGTTAATGAATCTAAGTTGGTAGTGTAGTAATCGTTAATGGTGTAAATTGGATAGAATTGGCTCAACAAGAATTTGTTTACATTAGATTTGAAGGCTAACATGTTGTATTCAACCGGAAAGCATGCTAGTGGAACAGTGTTCCAAAGCGCACAGTTCATGGAATCTGCTTTTAGATTTAGGCACAAAAAGTGGGGAAAATCATATATAGTGGTTGTAGTTAGTCGAGTGTTTTTTCCAACATTTCTCTGGGATATTTCAAAGCAGTCTTAGAAGGCATAATATGACCACAACTTCCAATTTTAAAATGAAAATATTTCACACTGAGGAAAGTTTTAAGAGTAGAAAGTTTTCCTGCACTCGAGGACCTCTGCCGAGAAGGAGTGGAAATTTTTTATGCTAGTCAGGTTCGTAAGGGGTATTTATGCTGAGAATGTACAATCACATTCCATGGAAGCTCTTTGAAAAGAAGTACTGGGAGGCACACATCGCAGTGATGATACAGGGGCTAGAGCTTAGCAGGTAATGCGGGGCCTTTTATGTCAGATACACTTTTTTTTGCACCTTTCAAGATTTGAAAAGAATTAGATAGATAGATAGATAGATAGATAGATAGATAGATAGATAGGCTTATGTGGGCTGTCAAAATGAACAGATATATTTGAAAAAAAATTAGATAATGAGATAGATAGATAGACAGATAAATAGATAGATACACATGGCTTATAAAGATAAACAAATAGATTTGAAAAGAGATAGATAGATAGATAGATAGATAGATAGATAGATAGGAAGATTAAAATAAAAAGATAAATAAATAGGCATGGGTTATCCAGATAGACAGACCGATATGAACAAAATAGAGCGTTTGATTGATGGCTTCATAGATAATTAAGTTTAGTGAATTAAAAATAGATTTTTTGTATATTTCTAATTCTCATCTAAATATCTATTTCTCAAAATACAATCTATGAAATACTTTTTATTTTAATTACCGTCTCAACCTTGAAATCCCCCAAACAATCACAGTCACATTCCAAACACGGCACCCTTAACCTACATCCCGTTACCAATCTAGGTTATTATTCTTATCCTGCCTTTTCTGATCACTCCATGATAGTCTCGTTAAATAGCCTTCATTGTAAATGTTTTATTTCCGTGCTTAATTGATTACTCATATCTTTTGGCATATTGTGCCATCTTTTAAGAGCAACCGAAATTTGAAGGATGTCGTGAGTGAACCCTAACCTAAGTTCTTGGCACTGATTTCCGATTGGATTCTCATCTGAACTCCGGCCAAGATACAGCATCTCATGAACTAAATTGATTCAACTCTACAAATAATTTTGTAACTTCTATATAAGAAAAATAAATAAATTTACCAAATGAAGTAAAAAGTCATTTAAAGCTACGTTTTTTTATGCAATTGTTAAAAAAACATTTTGATAAAATTCAACAAACTGAAGCCATTTTTTCTTTTTTTTTTTTTTGTTGTTGCAGGACTCAATAACAAAGTGAACTGGAAATTTAAGGCCATTTTGTTTAAAAGCAGGAAGGAAAACTAAATTAAATAAAATGGAGGAAGACTTTACCTGGTATTATGCATAATATCACCGGTGAGTTAGTCTGTTTTGTTTTTTTTATATTTCTTTATTAAATTTACTTATATATATATATATATATATATATATATATATATATATATATATATATATATATATATATAGTGTGTGTGTGTGTGTGTTTTATTTTTTATTACCGTATCTTTCTGTTAAGTTACATTATTGTTTCAGCTACCCGCCCATTTTTTTGCCGTCTGTAGCTTCCTCAGACTTTTACAGAAATGTTCGTTGTTATGGGATGAAAGAGTGGAAGAGTGATCAGGGGAGGGGTGCGAGACGAGCAGGGGAAAAAAGAGGAATGGAACAAGGGGGAAATGTGGGAGGGAGTGTTTGGTATGTCGGTAATGTTTTAGTTTTGGAGTTTAAGGAACTTGTGGGGGAGGATCTGGGAAGTTAATTTCTGGTGTGGCTGAGGGCATAGGGATACATGGAGGGGGAAGGGGAATATGTGAGGGTAGGAGGAGGGGGGTTACTTTAAAGTTCGAGTCTTAATGTTAAAATTTTTGGCGTCTCGTTGGTGAGATGATTTCTTGATAAGTATGTCTTGACCTGTTGGGTGTTCGCTTAGGTTCGGAGGTGGGGGATATGATTCAGTTTATTTATTTAGTTTTTACTAGTTGTTAATTGTTTGGAGAGGGTTAGCTAGCGGCCACTATATATATTTCATTTACTTATATATATATATATATATATATATATATATATATATATATATATATATATATATATATATATATATATACACACAACGTAGTGTACATCTTCTAGTATATATATATATATATATGTGTGTATGTGTATATATATATATATATATATATATATATATATATATATATATATATATATATATATATATACCTTTAAGTAAAAGAGAAAAGAGAAAGATCAATTCCACAAAAGGAGACTTATCCGGATAATGCCAAGCTCAACAATAATTATTGGAGCTTATACAATAGGACAACAAGAGAATGAAATGAAGACACAAAACTATGTATAGGTAGATATAGAATGGATCATTTATTGAATAATGGAATACAGGCAAAATCTGGGTGATAGAAGGGACTCTTTATGCCAGGGCATTTCGAAGCCTAACGCTTCTCATCGGAAGAGTAGAGAAGGTGCTAGGTAGCATGGTGGGGATGCGGCGTCTAGCTTAAAGGTTCGTTAAGGATGAAAAAGATTAAGAGGAATTATAGTGTTAGGGGAAGCTTTAACGAATTCTAAATAAATAAGGAGAAGCTTATTATATGCAGTATGATATATAAGAATATAAATTGTCTTTAACATAGTATTGAGATTAAGGGGTAAATGTGTTATGGTTGAATAGGGGTGTATTGCTGCTGTGTGGTGATTTAACGGTCTATGGGGTGTCTATTTTCTATGGAGCATGTAATTTTTGATTAATTTGGCGGGGGGAGGGTTATGTAAGGTTGTAAATCTGAAAGCTAATATGCTGCAATATATTTATAAGTTTCTACTGTTATGATATATGGAGTATGATCATAAGGGGGGCGGTTGGAGATTAGGGTGGCAATGACTATAGGTGCGTATAACTTGATGTAAAAGGTTAAGTATACATATTGATGTTAAAATGGGGGAGTAAGTGAACCATAGCTACTTATGAGAGTGGTAAAAATATAACAAATAATAGTAGGATAATTATAATAGTACGGAAGATAATAGTAATGACAATTATAATAATCGTAGTAATAATAAAGTTGGACATAAATTAGATGTAAAGTTAAATATGAAAAAAAATTCAATATTAAGAAAAATAGAATAAAATAAATAAAATAAAAATAAAGGCAAAGTTAAAAGTAAATATTAAATTTAAACATTAAATATAATCTAACCAATAGTTGTGATAAAATTAGATTCCAAATTACAGTGAAGATGGAGATAATAGTAGCAATTATGGTGAAATTACGGGAGTGATAATAATGATATCAATTATAATGAAGATTATAATTATAATAATGATGATTAAAAACAGTAATAATAATAATAACAATAGTAATAGCGTAAAAAACAGTGCAGTAATAATAATGATAATGCGTCTACCACCCATTCCAAACATCATCACAATGATAATGTAAGTACTGTTAATATTAAATTATTAGGGGTGCGTAAATGAAAAGGATACAGACAGGTGGGAGGGGGTTAAAATAGCAGGAAATGGGGTTTAGGGGTGAGGGGTGAGTGGACTAGTATAAATAAAGTAAAATAGAGAATATATATATATATATATATATATATATATATATATATATATATATATATATATATATATATATATACGCATACACGTACATATATCCGCATTAAAAAAATGGATGTATAATAAGCCGGGAAAGCGTAAATGTTCGGTGAACAAAGGCCCGTGACAGTTGAGGACAGTGACCAATCTAATATAGTTGAATGCAAGTTGTGGCTTAGATCAGATCGAGACGAGCTGATGTCAACTGATGACAAAGAAGCCTCAACAAACTATGTGGATATGAACATCACTGGGAACGGTAAATTTCAAGTGTCCACTTAAAAACTTCAAATTTCCTGGAGTTCGATTAGAAGGCCATCAAATTTATGTTTATATAGACAGGCCAGGCCTAGAGAGTTGAATATATACTTTTTCGTTTATGAACACGGGGTACAGGTCCATCGAATCGCCATAACTGCTTATGTAGTAGTATTAATCTCCAAGAGATACAAAAGTATAGTTTATAGCAGTTCTTTAAATTTCCATATTTCTCCAAATATTTTTTGGGGGTTAGTCTTTCGTGGATGTTTTTGTCTGGTGAATTCTATTCCTCCTAATTTGGCTGGCGAAAAACTGTATTTTTTCAGCGGAGG